>NC_063205.1:31684536-31712036 GCF_017589495.1 Alosa alosa | reverse complement strand
ACCATGGTATCTTATGCTGTCAACCAAACCTGGTCGGGAGGAGGTTAAGTTATAGCTCAAATCGTGTAATCTACCGCACACTGACCAATCAATTGTCTTAAAAACGAAGTTCTCACGTGTAGGATTCTGTCATATATCTTACAGGAGGAGCTCCGCCTATACTAACATTTTGGATCTCGAATGCACTTTAATAGTGCGGTGCGTGCAAATATCCCACTATGGACGTGCATACCATACAACAACTGATGACAATTGATTTATTTGATGTTATAGGTTAGACACAAAAAATCACTGCAGTGTAGATTAAGCTATCGCTCATGAATGCGGAAGTAATTGTTTTTAAATAGAGGCGGTCTTGTGCGTCTCCACGTTACACGATTGGCCAAAGTCATCCCAACACCGAGAACGCGCACAGATCTGAGCTGAAAGCCTAGTTTGACAAATATATCACATAACTGCAATCGTAGTATCACTTGACGTATACCCCTGAGTCAAGGCTTTGTCAAGCCTCGATATGTCTACATAGCCTAGATATGTCTAACATGCTTCGTAGTATACCCCACAGGTCATGCTGGATTAATTATAAACAGATGGAATTTTAATTGGTTCAGTTGGCATGATATTCAAACTAGTCATAACTGTGTTAAGGCAAGAACTGTGTGAATTTGTTACCCTTGCTTTTCCCATCCCTCTACTGAAAAGAGGTGTTTAATAAATAATAATAATAATAATAATAATAAAATGTTTTATTTATATGGGCCTGCTTAATTTTAGCCTGACATTGTGTAATGTAATATTAAAACTAAGTATAAGTGTATATATACTCTTTTGATCCCGTGAGGGAAATTTGGTCTCTGCTTTTATCCCAATCTGTGAATTAGTGAAACACACACAGCACACAGTGTACACAGTGAGGTGAAGCACACACTAATCCCGGCACAGTGAGCTGCCTGCATCAACAGCGGCGCTCGGGGAGCAGTGAGGGGTGCCTTGCTCAAGGGCACTTCAGCCATGCCTACTGGTCGGGGTTCGAACCGGCAACCCTCCTGTTACAGGTCCGAAGTGCTAACCAGTAGGCCACGGCTGCCCCCAAGTGTGTAGGGATGTCCATTTCGGCTATTTTTCATCACAGATAGTCGACACTCCTTAATTGACTATTCACCGTTAACCAATGAGAAAATGCAAGCCCATTTACAGTAGAATGGATAAATGACTGTCACATTAATAAAAAAAAACTTAGAAGAAAAACTTGTTTAAAAAAAAAACTTCATAAAACTTCAAAATTAGAAGTGATTTAAGTGTTAACTTTTGAGTGTGACAATTCACAACTTAAATAATGAGCAAAAAGTTACCAGATTTCTTGCTTGCGCGATAAACAAAACAGGTTCAAAACTAAACTAACAGCGCAAATGTGATTAAACGGCAGGTCCTGCAGCCTATATTTTGTGTTAGATGGAACATATTTTTAAACTCAGGCTTATTAAAGTGCCCATATTATGAAAAAATCACTTTTTCTGGGATTTTGATGGGAAGTTGTGCCATTTTCATAGCCTACCTAAAAATAATAAGGCTAGCCTATATAGGCTGTAGTATATTCCAATCTTAAGTATAGCGGACAATTTTAATGATTTTTATTCAGAAATAGCATGTCAGCTGTAGTCATGTGCAAAGTCTATTGACTATTGTCTATTGTGAGATGCGCTGCGGAGAATAGCCGCATATACTGCTCTTATGTCCCCAATATGCAAAGATAGCGCTTAGTGGCCAGTAGAGCTAGTGAGCGGAGCTGAGCGGAGCTGAGCGGTGCGAATATCCTGCTCCTCGCTCAGGTGGCTGTTCACTCGGCCGCTCCTCCGCTCAAATTCACATCAGGCCACTCTGCTCAATTTCGCTCCCCGCTCCACTTCAAAATCCTCCCGCTCCAGTGAAAACACTCCACGCTCGCTTCAATTTAAAAGAGGGAGAAATAATCTACAAGCCGAATTGTCACCTTAGAAAACTTAAATCCCAAAGAACTAAGAGCAACGGCAATGTCACTCATAGAACATGTATTGTAAAGATAGCCTAATGCAACACCGACAGTGCAACAACGAACAAGCTTGGCAACGTCAATACACATAAGCATAAGACTAAGGGGATCAGTGGGATTAATTGCCTAAATAATACAGGTTTAGCATCCAAGTTTTACTTCAGCCTTACTTAAAGCATAGGCTATTCATATTGCTCACGTTTTTCTTTGCTCTCCGTAGCACACTCATGTTTCCGCGAAATGTGTCATCTTAAATTCCAAAATATATCTCACTGGAACAGTGTCACCACATAGTTGTTCTTGCTCTACATTGTTAGTATCTAGTTGTTTTGTAGGAATAGTACGCTTGTAAGCCCTATGACTTTCAGTTTCCTTTCTAAAATATTTAGCGATTTCATCCCCAACGAACTTACTGTAACGTCGGCACGCTGGACTATGTGCTACGGACTCTGGGACAATGCATTCTGGGTTACGGGGGAGAACTCTGGGGGTTGTTTGTGTGTGTTAATGCCTTTATTTACTGCTGTTAATGTCCGTGATTTAGTGCAGCGTGTTGCCCTTTTAGGTCTTCCTTGTGTGTGATCCTTTTTGTCCACCCCTGAATGTGTAGTGTGTGTGTGTGTGTGTGTGTTTTGACCTGCCTAGTGTGTGCAGTGTTCGTAGTCTGTGTCCCTGCCCCTGTTTCTGAATGCGAGCCAATAAATACAGCGTTCAAATCAAACTCTCGCTAAACCTACTCCGTTACATTACTTTGGCAAATATCTTTGTTACATAGCGCCTTTCAAAGCACCCAAGGTCGTTTTTACAGAGTAAACAGTAAAAAATAATAATAATAATAATAATAATAATAATAATAATCAGCACACACTAGACAAACATATAAGGCAAAAAATGCCGGACGGAGCGGTGTAGTCGCCAGCATTCCCGTGGTGACAAACAAACAAATTTACAAAACAATAAATGATGCACAAAACAAGACAAAAGATGCCGGACGGAGCGGCGTACCCGAGACACATAACGGTTGACATACAAGACAGACAACAAACAAACAATTAACAAATAAGAAAATAAATAAGAAAAATGAAAGAAAGAAAAAGTCTGTGTTAACTTAGTCCAACTCAGTCCAATGGTAATGATAGCGCATAGCTGTGTCTTCAAGCCAACCCAGAGGATTGAAAGTTTTACGTTAACGTTAGGCCTTGTATAGGCTGCAGTCTTGAGATCACTGGAAGCAGTCTGAATAGGGGGAGATCTTGCAGATCAGCAACTCGGTGGACTGTTGACAGCGACAGTTTGTTGTTTAATGATGATCACTGCTGTTTAAATGGCGTTTTACAAACAGAAGTTCGGGAGGAGCATGACGGAATTTTCCACGCCTCCTTCTTCAATCAGTCAGGCTATTTATTCGCAGCCTACCTGCTGAAATTGCAGCATAAGCGTTACTCCGCTCGCTAAAATGGATCTACATACCTCCGGTATTCCACCCACTCTTCCTGCTTTTGATGTTCCTAGTCGTGGGCGGCCGTGTCAAGTTGCGTTTCCCCTGGAGCCAAGACGCCGGTCGCGCAGACTGGCTTCCCCAGCTCCTTCACAGGCATCCAATAGCTCGCCTGGTTCTAATGACAGCGAAATCCGCCACACGACCCGAAGAAAGAGAACTACTCCGCTGCCGCGGACCATCTCTTTGATTAGAGCAGAGTTGGATGCGCGTGGGATCGGTTTCCCTCGTTCCGCAAGGAAAGCAGAACTACTTCGCCTTCTCCAACAAACAGTCTCTCTTTCCACTCCTCCTATAGCCGATCATCCGAGCACCAGCGCCGCAGCGCGGAGCTCCGTTCCTCCGGCGTCTCCCCCTCTGTTCATGCAACATGTTTTTTCATCTCAGCAAGTTATGGCAGCCCGCGTGCAGCCCTCTACCTTGCCTCCTGCTACTGCGGCCTCTTTCTCTTTTCCAGCTAATCAACCTTTCCCACCTTTCTCTTTACCGACCCAGGGTGCTGCGCAACCTCCTCCCCCTTCCCCCATAGCGACCGCGTTGCTACCCTTTCCCTTCCCCCATCATCTCCCGCCGGCGAGAACCGCGTTCGAGCCCGCGTTCTTCCCCCAGCCAGGGACCGCGTCCCTGGTTCTCCCTCCCCCCTCTTTCCCTGGATTGGTGCCACCACCCTATCCCGTCTCGGTATCTCCTCGGCCTTTTCCCCCTGCTCACACTCAGTCAGCCAGTAACCCTTTTACTGACTATCCTCATGTTTCTGTTCCCCATATGGGTTCTACAGAGGCCAGCGCCTCTCTCCGTTTGCCCGCTTACACTCTGGACTCAGCAGCGTATATACCTCCCCCACAGCACGCCCCCGCTAACGAGCCTCCTCCGGTGTCTCCTACACTGAGGAATCAAATTTTGTCAGGTGCAGGCATCGATATGTCTTCCCTTCTATCGTCTCTGCCGAATCTCTACTAAACTCGGGACATTGAGTGCGTTCCAGTAACGCTAACATTTAAGTCTACAGGCCCCGCCACTCGCGTCTTATCCTTCCCTGAGTTCGCGGTAGCCTTCATGCGATTTACAGAGGTTATATGTTCAGTGTTCCCTCAGAGGCGCCACAAATTGAATGACTATCTCTCAATTATCGTGGGGCTAGCAGCCATATCACCGGGCTTTTTTCGCAAAATGTGCAGCCTGGGTTGGGCTGTGGAATCAATGTCCTTATTGGGGTGCATTAGATGTTGAACTTCATAACCGCGTGTTTTTGGGCTATCATGTTCAACATTGACTCTCCCCTGCAGCCCTATTAGGCCTACTAATTTGCTAATTGCATCTTTCCATCGCATGGATAGATCCCCTATACAGAGTACGGATGCTCCGTTACTCGCTTCTGGTTTCAAACGCAGCTAAACGATGTTCTAATGCAAGTCGGAATCCCAGCAGGCCGTTACTACTCGCGGCATTACCACCAACGCGGCAAATAACGGTCTGTCCGATCAAGCTCAAAACTCTCGGCCGTGGTCCTCCGACGCCTATCACTAATTTCTTAGCACCTTCCACTCTCCCGTTGAATTTGTTTCGCGTGGTCCTGGCTATAGGGTCCCTCATCTGTGAACTAGTGAAATGGTTTATGTTGTGACTAAACACTCTCCAGGTTTGCTTGATGTTCTTATGCTGGCCTTTGTCCTAGCCACAGACGGAGTCCAAGGTGAATGGCACTGCTCTCTCATCTCCCTCTACATCCTCACAACGCTCTGACTCCAGTCTCCCCCTTCTGCGTGTAGCAGCCAGCCAGACTACTGATACAATGGGTGAGTGAGCATTATCTTTCAACCTCATACATTCTAGAGAAATCTAATTTATTAAAGGAGAAGTTTGGTGTGATATTAGATAGATAGATAGATAGATAGATAGATACTTTATTGATCCCCAAGGGGAAATTCAAGGTCTCAGTAGCATACAGACATCACACACAACATTCACTAACAGCAGAAAAAGTAATTAAAAGTGTATATTATAAAAAAAACACAACTAAGCAATAAGGACAGTAGAAGATAAAGAATATAAATAACAAAATAACACTAAATCTAAATCAAGTCTAAAACAGTAACCACATAGTGGGTGATTTATGCATGAGACGCTTAGATATTGAGATATTGACCTAAACTGTGTTGAAACATGATACCAAGTGTGAATTTTTGTCTCATAGCTCATCTCGGCTTGTCCCCTGCACTCCGAAATCTGGCGCTACCAACAGGTTTTCAATGGGGGTGCCTCGGGCATCGGGCTAGCCATGCAAATAAATCACTGTTTTACACCATTTACGAGGCTCAAAGTAGCTCCACACTTCATTGGTAGACTTCTGAGGGCCCTGACATTTGAAACAAGACATTGAGAACTTTGAAAAAGCACTGGTAGTTTATTTACAAGACGATTTATACAGACAATACCTTCAGGAAGTTTACCGTTTGCCGCCATGTTGAATTTAGTCACGATAAGTCGAGCGACTAGTACGAATGAACAGGTATGATAAGGGATCAGATTCCAAAAATAATTCTGTGGAAATGCATGGATTCCAGTTGCCCGATGTTTACAACTCTCATGCCCCTCCCTCACTACCACTGAGCACCCTCTCATCGAGTTTGTGCTCGTCAGTGCTCACCAGACTGCACCAGACTGTGATTGACAGTCAGATCTCACACAGCCCTGCTCTGATTGGACCAGAAGAACTGGGAGCTGTGGATTTTTGCCAAATAATTAACAGGCTCTAGGTGGAGGTAGAAGTGCGGGTTTTTTCTAAAACTGGCTGATTTATGTTGTTCTGTCGGAGTCGGTTTCAGTGAATATGATCAAAAAAATCTTGCCAACTGCAGCTCTAAGCCAAGAACCGTAGGCCTACCTTCTTTGCGTTCTCTCCCTCCTTTTTGTATTTTCTATCCTCTGTTTATGTTCTTTTTTTCTGGCTTAGCACCGGTATCGGATAAAACCCAAACGATACCCAACCCTAGGAGAGGAGTAGGAAGTCAGTTTAGGGATCAAGACATGTGAAAACTTAAATACAGTGTGCTAACAGACAGTGCTAAAGTAATTCAGAAGCACATCAATGAAATTGTTCAAAATGACAAAGAAGCATGGTAACTCACCCAACTCATGCTTGATTGATCTTTAGTTTTTATTAGTGCTGTCAAACGATTACATTTTTTAATCACGATTAATCGCTGAATTCCTATAGTTAAAAGTAGTGAAAAGAATGGAATCTAATGTAAATGAATGTCGAAAGTAGAGTGCATCGCACTCATGTTGGCATCGGTGTCCACAGCAATTTAAAACACCATTCAGCCAACCGGGAGTTCAGAACTGCTTTGGTGTTTATTATCTCCATGACTACAGGAGGAGGACTAGGAGGAAATAAAGTTCTTAGAATATTTGCTAGGAAGTGTCTGGCAGTTTGAGGACAAGAAACAGTGCATCAAAGCCAAGGAGTCAAAATAGTAGCAGCCAAAGAGGATTGTTGATAACAGAACAAGTGACGGTGAAAAAAATCTTTGGCAGCACACGATTGATGAGTCAGTCTAGGCTACTACTCTTAGGCCACCTTGTAAGCCCAAACAAGTGTGTGCAGCATGCCTTTACGTAGCGGCGCATCATCATGAAGATACATTTATTCTGCATCACGCCCCATTTTAGTGGAAAACAAGATAACATTATATCATTGATTCCAATGGGAAAGACAGCTAGTAATCATACGTTGATGTTACATCTAGTTATTAATTCACAGACATTCAATCATTTTACTATCACAGCAGTTATGAAGCACGTAGCACGTAGCTACACTTTAATATCCCATGAAAAACCGTTAGCTTGCTAGCTAGCTAACTTTGGAACTTCAGTATAACATAGCCAATTATCTCACCTAGTTGTAGGAAATAGGCTACGTTCATATTACAAGTGATAGAATGAATGTGTGACTTATCTTTAGTTGCAGCACGTACAACAGTTCCATTCCATTCGTCAGTGCGTATTGTTTAGTTTCCGGTCTAGCTAGATCCGGTGTGGTGTTGTAGTTGTTCTAACGTTACTAGTTGTTGCAACAGCATGTGAAAAACTACAAAATTTGTTAGACCAAAAAGAATGTTAATCTCGCGATAAAAAATTGATGCCGTTAAAATAGGTTTACGTTAACGCCGTTAATTTAACGGCGCGTTTAACTGACAGCACTAGTTTTTATGCTTTCTACGGTTTTGGAAATAAACCTCTTTTGATATTCTTGTTTAGGTGATGAGGATTTCTCAAGTCCATCACAAGATGCAAGTTCGGGGCTGGTGGAGGTGATGGAGCAGCTCGGCAGCACTTTTCCTCATAGCCAGGGTGAGTGTACAAGCATCGACACTTAGAATAAAAACAATATATAAAAAGAGAGGGATGAATGTGTGAGTGATGGAAAGAAAGATAGACCAAAGATATCGCTATGGAGATATTTTCTGCAATCGAGTGGGTAATGTGCACATCTCTGGAATAGGTGCTACGCTGGTGTGTCAGTTAGTATATCTGTCTATTAATGACAGGAACGTCTGTCTGTTTGTTTTTCTGTTAAACGCATATGTCGAACCATTCATCCGATTGATTTGATTTGACTTGGCAGGTGTCTTGCTATGGGCACGAGTAAGTGCAGTGCCAAGATGTTTGGATGAGTATTATGTGTATCATAAACAATATAGAATGCCTCTGTATGCTGTTTGCTTGCATAAAATGATTCCGCGGATTTTGCAACAACACCCCAACAAACACGGGTATGCAGTGGCTATTCAAAACAATGTAAGAAATGGTGTGCAATAACTTGCGTATATGAGATAATTTTGGTCTCTGCATTTATCCCATCCATGAATTAGTGAACACACAGTGAACACACAGTGAGGTGAAGCACACAATGAGCACACAGTGAGGTGAAGCACACACTAACCGGGAGCAGTGAGCTGCCTTGCTACAGTGGTGCTCGGGGAGCAGTGAGGGGTTAGGTGCCTAGGGGATAGGACGTTTCAGAATGCCATACATACAGCTACAGGCAACAAGTGGCAGACAGAGTGTGATGTCACTTATAGGCTACCAGAAATTGTTTTTGAGTCACATTGTTGCAAATTTAATATGATGATGCATCATTGCATGGTTTGTGTTCTCTATCATCAAGTTATTCAATAGGCTAAACATATTGCCTTAACTCCTTAGCCCACTTCACATGTCCCTGGTGTTAGAGCCACAGAAGTATGACTCCACCTTTTCCCTGTACTGTCTCTTAGCCCTTTTAATTGATTTTCTCAGTTCATAACATGCTTTACTGTACTCACTTGGGTTGCCAGAATGGAAGGCAGCTGTCCGAACTCGGAGTGCTGGACATACCTCTCCGTTCACCCATGGCTTCTGGTTAGGAAAAGTTTGTGCAGTCACCATGAACCACGGTACATACTCAGTGTAATCGTCGTTGATATTATCAGAAGCAGTCGGAAAAACTCACCAATCTGTTGTGTGGACAGATTGGGGTGATTGTGTGTGTCATACAGGGCAGCTTCTGATTGATACGTCCAGCACTGTACTGAGCGAATTGCGTGATCCAGGGTGTTATCACCTCGAGTTGGAAAGCTTGCATGTTAATTAATGGTACTTCGGTAAAACTTTCTTGAGGTTGGCTTTATTGAAGTCGCCAGACACGACGAATGCAGCCTCCAGATGCAGAGTTTTGTGCTGATCGATGATTTCATACAGGTCATCCAGCGTGATGTTAGCATGTGGTGGAATGTTAAAAGCCAAGAAAAAGACTGCTGAGAATTCCCTGTAAATAGGCCTGCATTTGGCTATGAGATGTTCGAGGTCAGGAGAGCACCCTGTCGATGTCGTTTGTACATTCACACACCAGCATTGTTAACCACAATACACACACCACCTCCTCTTTTCTTGCCCGACTCAGTTATTCTGTCCTGCCGATGGATGGAGAGTCCCTCTAGTAGATTGACAGTCTGTAATCGAGGGGTCCAACCACGTCTCAGTAAAAACAAAAGCATTGCAGTTCTTTTATCCCATTGAAACGCCAGTCTGGTTCTGAAATCATCTAGCTTGTTATTCAGTGATTGGGCATTAGCAAGGAGAATGCTAGGACGGGGAGGACGATGTTGAAGATGTTGTCGATGTTGACAATGTTTTCCTCAGTCTGACTGTGAGAATATAGTCCGAGCAGGGTCCAGAAAATGAAGTCAGCAGAAAACGTGAAAAACTTAGTTATATAAAAATGACTTTTTATTAGCCAAAATCTCCCAGCATGTGCACACACCTTACCCCGCATAAAACTACAAAACCTGAGACCCGAGAGACACTCTCCGCTTCCCTTTTCTTTAACCCCCCTCTCTAATTGCTGTTAGCTCCTCCCCCTGATCAAAGCCCATAAACCTGAAATCAGAATGCTCACTAAATTAACTTAATCATTAATTATCCACAATAGAGAAGCACAAAGGGAGATGGAAATACAAAACACTGGAAACCATCCAATCACTGGCATTAAACATGTTATCCCATCATATCCCACATTGAGTGACACCCATATGACCGAAGATAAATGCCCCACACAAAACAGTCCTACTGGCACATAACTTTGAGACCAGTCATTATTATTAGGTAGTCCATCACCACAAACAGTTTTTAACTGGGGAGCTGTAGGAGGCTCTTTTAGCCGAGGAGGCCTCTGCTTCTTGGCCTTCTTTTTCCGAGTCTTTTTCCCAAGCCACCTTTTAGACTTTGTCCACTCCCCCAGTTCAATACCAGACTCAGAAGAGTCCTCATCCTCAGAAACAGTCTCAGCTGAAGTTGACACACGACGGTGCTCGTTGCCAATCAGAGGCTGATCCTTAATCATTCCAGGCCCCAGAGCATTTGCACAGAGACCAATGCAGCCTGCAGTTTGGGAGCAAGCCTGCACCGACACCAAACACTCACCAGGGGCTCTATAGCCCACACCTTACCCCGCATGAAACTACAACACCTGAGACCCGAGAGACACTCTCCGCTTCCCTCTTCTTTCAGCCCTCTCTAATTGCTGTTAGCTCCTCCCCCTGATCAAATTCAGGTGTACCTATTAACAATCTACCTGCTGGCCAATTACCAGCCCCACTCTGAATGAGCACCATGCCAGATAGACAGAAAAACCTTGTTTATACACTAAAGGACTTTTTCCTTGAATTTCCCCATGGGGATCAATAAAGTATCTATCTATCTATCTATCTATCTATCTATCTATCTATCTATCTATCTATCTGTCTATCTATCTATCTAAAGCACAATCAATAAATCCAAGTATATATCTTGACATTGGTCTTACGCAAATGTACTGTTTACTATTTGCGATGTGGGGGTGCCAAACCCCACATCGTCACACTGACCAAGATCCCGGCTCTTTTCCCTCTTTTCCTCCAACGACACTTCTTCCCAGGTAACCAAGGTAAACAACCAGGGTAAACAACTTTGGCAACTAGCCGAGCGAAAGTCCCTCGTTACATACTGCAGATTTAGTCTAATATCTAAGAATGAAAAATGAAAACAATCGGTTTTACTTAGCTCGAGTTGCTGCAGCCAACAGCTAAAGCAGCCAGGCAACATGGGGGCTCATGAACATGCCCCCAGAGTGTAGCATCGTAGTACTGTTTGCTGCAGCAACTTGACCTATGTGATAAATCGCTGGATTTCTCCTTTATTTAAATATGTGATCCCGATATTGTATATGTATTTAGTCACTTTCCAACACTGAACAAACTAGACATCACCACTGGATACATGCGTCAGAGAGTGCATCGCTACTTGTTGAGCTACACTACTGTTCCTGTACTGCTGATGAAAATCTTCATTTTGATTCTATATTCCGATGTTCTATATCATACTAGCTATGTTTTTTACAAATATGTTTCTGATGGGAAAAGTGGCTACATGTTAACAGTTAATGTTATTAAAGGATAAGAACAGTTAACTAACTGATAGTAATGAATTATTAACTGCTTATTATACACTGTTAATACCTAATAAGCACATGTTATTCTAAAGCGTTACCAAGTAATGCATTACATTACTTTTGCACAACAAAAAATTTAACTGCTTTGAGTGAAGAGCACTCGTGAGTTGCGCACCTTCTATCATTAATACTAGATGCTCTTGTTCACACGGAAAACAGTGGCAGTCCTAGCTTGTATAACACCCTGATCTTTATGGAGGCAATTTGTGGTGTGATTCACTCCAGACTAGTCATTAATTAGTTGTGCACTGTTTTGTTTTTTTGCAAATGTTCTTGTCGCCCTCCCAGAAGATGTGTGCACACGCAGACACACACACACACACTAAGAATGCACTCACTACTGCAACAGTTTGTACAGCTGAATTTTTTTATTCAGGTAATATTTAGTCTTTTATTTTTAGCTCTTACAAACGGCCGGTTGGTAATTAGGAAAGTAAAGAAGTATTATCTAAAGCCAAGAAGACCCTCTCAGAGGCAGTGCCGTAGGAGGCGGCAGCCTGATTCCACAGCCACACCACACACAGCAACATGCGGCTTGAGGAGGATTTTTTATTTCTTAGTAGGCTATCTCAAATAGGAGAATATAGTCATCTTTGCTCACACACTGTTAGACACTGTAGTGTGATTACTGAATTTAGAACAATAACGCGTTACACTACTATACTGACCAATGTAATGTGATTACAGTACTTTGTAACGCGCTACACCCAACTCAGCAGTCTTGCTGCTGCATTCTGGACCAGCTGGAGGCGAGAGATCAGTGCTTGAGGGAGTCCCAGGTAGAGTGAGTTACAGTAATCCTGCCGTGATGTAATAAAAGTGTGAATTACTTTTTCCAGGTCATTGAATGACAGGGAGGGTTTTAGTTTAGAGTAGGTTGGAGTGGTTAGAGGAAATTACTTCCCAACCCAGCTTTGATCTCCTCAAGGCAATAATTCCCGAGATCTCGAGTGATACATAACAGATTTGCACAGTCATACACGCAGACACACATACATTAATTATTTTATTCATGCAACCTTTGTTTAATTCTCAGAATTTCATTGAGGGTAGCCCTCATTTTCAATTTATGCTAAGACTATCATAATAAAATAGTACAATATAGTTGTAGTGAAATGTACAAAAACAGTTGCAAATTGATGCAGGAAGGTTTACACATTTGGCTATCAGATGAGGCTCCTTCATTAAGGAAAGGGAGGAACACCCTACCTAAAATGTCAGAGAAAAATAAAACATAAAGTGAATTACTAATCTGATAAATGACTGTTAATATTACTATTTGAACACTTTGAATTAACAAAATAGTTCCCCTAGGTCAAAATGCCAACAGCACCCCCTATCGCAATTTTAAAAAAATCACTGTATGGAGGAGCTTCCTCCTCAAACCCCTCATTGAAGTCCATTATAAACACCTCAGAACCCAGCGGCTCGTGAATCCCGTCGTTTTCAATGGGCAAGGGAGGAAGCTCCTCCGTTTGAGTGGACGGGTCTAGCCAGAGGCTCTGGAATTTAGCGGCAACGGTGAACCAATGAGCAGCTAGCTGTTCTGCAAGAACGTTATCTTGTGTTGAACAGAACGCATATTTTATTGCTCGTGAAATAAAGAGTACAATGGAATCAGAGGACAATGTCCCTCTTTTATACATTCAAATACAGTGCGAAGGTTAGGATCAAAGCAGCAGGAAGACCAGTTCCAAAGAAGATGGCAAGGCTAGTGTAGGCCTATGACAAATACTCATGGCTAACTGGTAGCACAGAGAACAATCAGCTATAGCCTACTGCTGGCCTGTCACAAACGTGGACAGTTCAGGGATTTGCTGATACAAAAACTTGGATAACTTTAAGCCTTAACTAAACAATTGTTAAATAATGTTTTTGTTGTTAATATGTTCTTGTTTTCACCATTCTAACTGTATCTTTGGATGGTAACATTGTTAATGAATGTTTCAGACCATGATGCATTCCTTTAATGATGTCTTCAATAACATTTGCCTTTCGAGGCTATTTGCCTGTTCTGCAAATGTACAGTGGGCGTCGCTTTCAAATGGCCACTTCAGTCGCGCATTACGCGTGTGAAACTTTAGTACCACTTTCAGCCACTGTGCGTCGCTCTCGAAAAAGCAGGAGGCTACCTTTAAACATAATTGTTGCCGAGAGGAATCCCAGCCTACGAATTCAATAACGAAATAAGTCATGCATAATTAAACATTACCTCGATTTAGGCTACTTGGCTTAAGGCTTGACTACACGGTGGTAACAAAAATCGAAATCTGCTTTTGATAGCCTACCGGTGCCGCTCCACAAAACGAAAAAATATCAAATATAAAATAATAATTTGCTGTCTACGTTATTGTCAGTGTTGGGGGTAACGCAACTACGCAAATCAAAACAGTGTCTTGTGTGATAATTGAGCCAGTAGAGAAATAACTGTTCAGAATTAATCTGTAGCTTCTGCAGAAAACAATGTTGTTGGCGATTTAATACTATCTAGTGACGTTTTTAACTAGACCTAGGCTGGACAACTATGACCCACGTTAATTTGCCCTACTTCTTGACTGCAATGTAGTCAATTGACTGCTTGACATGTCATTTTTATTTTTCTGTACAATAAACAAATACATCTGCTTTTATGCCGCAGAATTACATTCATATTTGGCTGACTTCTGCAGACGCACAAAAAACACTGCCACTTCCCTCCCCATATTCCAAGATTAAAATAGTAGCCTATACAAAAAGTACTTCATACTGTCATAAAAATGTGTTAAAACGAATAGCTATTTGCAATTTGGCAAAACACTGGTCCTCATTTAGCGAATGCGAGGACAATATGAGCCTGTTGCATTTAGTTAGATGTCCGAGTCACGCATAATGTTTGAAAACCACTGGCTCGTAATCACAATGATTTAACACACGACAGATGGATAGCCTACTTCATCATGTTCCTATGCCTACATTTTGGTGAGTAGCATAGAGATCGTTAAAAACAATAAAGTATGGCTCTCCGTTTGGGACATCGAAAACTTATATTTTTAAAAGGGTAGACTACAGTCGGAGATGCTAACTTGCAAAGGCCTCGGGATAACACGTTATTTCCACTATCATCTGTCATGCCCCTTGATCAAAGTGGGGAATGAAATAAAAGTTTGAGAACCACTGGCTTAACAAGTTACCTGCAGTCCAGAACACACAGAATAGTAGCCTATTCTGATGATCTCGGCAAATGGTTGTTTTCCAAAGTAAGAATTTCACTTCACCATGCACCTTCGACAATGAATAGCTCATTACACTTGTTACTGTTAAACGTAGGCCTAACTGGCATCATTACAAACATTATTCTGTGTCCTAAAAAGGTGTGAGGTGGTCAGCGGGGGACAATTGAGACACACATTGGATTGTGTTATTACTTGAACATTCCACACTATCCACAGCTGTGGTATCGGGGGCAGGAGGATTACTGTTAGCGCAGGCTTTATATAAAATTCTTCAACAGAAGGCCTGCCTCAATAAAGGCCTGTGGTTTGCGCAGCCTACATACAGTAAGTAGGCCTAGGTTAAATAACAGACCCGCCACAATGTGCGGTATGATGCTTTTTTACGAGCAAGATGTTTTTGGTTCCCTACGCACACTGCATGTTCTTAAATAACAATGATCATCAGTAATATTCAACCATTAATTTGTGTAAATGGGCTATGCATTGGGTTAGACACCAGGGTCATATTCACAAAGCCTTTTATCTTACCACTAGGAGTAGGCTACTCCTACATCGCACTAAAAGATTTTAGCTTGGAGTTTTCTCTTAAAAGTTATTCACAAAGCCTTTCAGACCTACTCTTAGTAAATAAAATGACAACTCCTAAACTAGGAGTGAGTCTTCGTTGCTATGGATGACGTCATTACTCATGCACGAGCTTGACTGAAGTGACCACCTTGATTGGCTGATGATTGTAACGCGGGAATGATTCCAAACACCTCCCTTACGATGATGAGTGACAGGTGACAGGTCTGAGAATGCGTGCGCTACACAAGTAGTGCAAGGACGGAAGATGATTAATAACTGAATAAAATGGCCTAGCCTAAATGAATAAACAAATAGCCTAGTAATGAAACATAGGCCTACGGATTGATGCAGTATCTTTGCAACATTATTAAATTAATCTGTCACCATATGCCTACGTTTGCAAAGAGGAGAACATTTTAATTTGATTCAAAATGAAATGAAAATGAATTTGAAACGCTACATTTAATTTACATGTTAACAATGAGTAGTTTTGGTTGTTGTTGGTGGCGTTATTGCATCCCTTTATGAATGCAAAATTGTTCCTCGACATTGGAGTATGGATTGGAGTATGGATTGAGAGTATGTTACATTTAATTTACATGTTGACAATGATTAGCCTAGTTTTGGTTGTTGTTGGCGGCGTGCATGTTAGTTATGCCTACAATGCAAAATTGCTTCCTCGATTGGAAGCTCCTGTAGCTGCATAGGATTTTCAAAACCGCAGGTTTGTGAATAGGTCTGTGAGTAAGGAGTCCTCTTGACTTCTTTTAAGCTGAGGTGGGAAGGTGTGATTTGTTTGGGGAAGGGCCGGATTAACTGGGCACAATTGTCTGATGGCCCCCTTCCCCCAGCCAACGCGAATCGGGTGGTTAGTTAATAGGCCTATCGTTGAAGATTTTTCCTGCCATAAGGCACGAAATATCTGTGAGGCCAAGCCTCACCAAGTAGCTCGTTTGTTTACAACTAACATTCCATTTAATTAAACTGCTTTATAGGCTATGCGTGCGCTACACAAGTAGTGCGAAGGACGGAAGATGATTAATAACTGAATAAAATGGCCTAGCCTAAATGAATAAACAAATAGCCTAGTAATGAAACATAGGCCTACGGATTGATGCAGTATCTTTGCAACATTATTAAATTAATCTGTCACCATATGCCTACGTTTGCAAAGAGGAGAACATTTTAATTTGATTCAAAATGAAATGAAAATGAATTTGAAACGTTACATTTAATTTACATGTTAACAATGAGTAGTTTTGGTTGTTGTTGGTGGCGTTATTGCATCCCTTTTATGAATGCAAAATTGTTCCCTCGCGATTGGAGTATGGATTGGAGTATGGATTGGAGAGTATGTTACATTTAATTTACATGTTGACAATGATTAGCCTAGTTTTGGTTGTTGTTGGCGGCGTTATTGCATGTTAGTTATGCCTACAATGCAAAATTGCTTCCTCGCGATTGGAAGCTCCTGTAGCTGCATAGGATTTTCAAAACCGCAGGTTTGTGAATAGGTCTATGAGTAAGGAGTCCTCTTGACTTCTTTTAAGCTGAGGTGGGAAGGTGTGATTTGTTTGGGGGGAAGGGCCGGATTAACTGGGCACAATTGTCTGATGGCCCCCCTTCCCCCCAGCCAACGTGAATCGGGTGGTTAGTTAATAGGCCTATCGTGAAGATTTTTCCTGCCATAAGGCACGAGCGCATCTGTGAGGCCAAGCCTCACCAAGTAGCTCGTTTGTTTACAACTAACATTCCATTTAATTAAACTGCTTTATAGGCTATGCGTGCGCTACACAAGTAGTGCGAAGGACGGAAGATGATTAATAACTGAATAAAAAGGCCTAGCCTAAATGAATAAAGAGTAAGGCAAAACAAATAGCTTAGTAGCCTAATGAAACATAGGCCTATGGATTGATGCAGTAGCCTACCTTTGCAACATTATTAAATTAATCTGTCACCATATCCCTAGGCTACGTTTGCAAAGAGGAGAACATTTTAATTTGATTCACAATGAAACGTTACATTTCATTTACATGTTAACAATGAGTAGTTTTGGTTGTTGTTGGTGGCGCTATTGCATCCCTTTATGAATGCAAAATTGTTCCCTCGCGATTGGAAGCTCCTGTTGCCGCATAGGCTACGCATTTCAAAACATCGCAACGTGAAATGCCACAAAAAGCTGTTGGTGAATAGGTCTTAGTGAGTTAGGAGTCCTCTCAACTTATGTTAAGCTGTCCCAGACTTAGGTGCTACTTTTAGGTCTAAAATGCTTCGAGTCCTAAAGTTAGGAGTGACACGCCCATTCTTTTTAGGAGTTGCTCCTAATTTCGCCAGTTAGGAGCTACTTTTAGCCTTAAAATTCTTTGTAATACGGCCCCTGAATAAAAAGGCCTAGCCTAAATGAATCAAAGTAAGGCAAAACAAATAGCCTAGTAGCCTAATGAAACATACGGATTGTATCTTTGTAACATTATTCAATTAATCTGTTACTATGCCTACGTTTGCAAAAGAGAACATTTTAATTTGATTCACAATAATGTTACATTTAATTTACATGTTGACAATGAGTAGCCTAGTTTTGGTTGTTGTTGGTGGCGTTAGTTAGTTATGCCTACAATGCAAAATTGCTTCCTCACGATTGGAAGCTACTGTAGCTGCATAGGATTTCAAAACACGGCGAAATGCCACAAAAACAGGTTTGTGAATAGGTCTTAGTTAGGAGTCCTCTCGACGACTTTTAAGCTGTCAAAGAGGTGGGAAGGTGTGATTTGTTGGGGGCAGGGCCGGATTAACTGGGCACAAATGTCTGATGGTCCCCCCTGCCCCCCAGCCAACGTGAATCGGGTGGTCAGTTAATAGGCCTATATTGTGAAGATTTTTCTTGCCATCTAAAGCACGAGCGCATCTGTGAGGCCAAGCCTCACCAAGTAGCCCTGGCGGGCCATCCGAGGTCCGAGGTTGACCGAGGTCCTCCAAAGTCCTGATTGTGACATAGTAAAAGGGGGCGGGGCTTGGGATCGGTCAATTGGGTGGCCACCCGCCCAATCTGGCAACACTGACCATGACACACACTTTAATGAGCACCTTACCACGGCATATCCGGCCTCATGCTTATACATTACATTCATGTGGATCATTCATGCTTATACAGTACAGTACATTCATGTGGATCCTTGTTTTACAGGGTTCCCGCGGGGTCTTAAAAAGCCTAAAATTCAGAACTTTACATTTAAAACGTCTTTTAAACGGCCTTAAAACGTCTTAAAAACGGACAGATTTTCATTCTGAGGTCTTAGAATTCATTTAGTCAGGTCTAAAAAATATTTTACCATTGTTCATTTCCAGAAATGCTGGCTGCAGAAAGTTATTACGAAGTAGCAAAAAAGTATTGAGTCGTAGCTTGCAAAGCAGAGCTCTAGCGTCTTTGCTACCATTGTAACAAAACCAGCAGAATGCTCAGAACATTGGTTCGGTGTGTTGTAGTTCTTTCTGGGGGATATTGGTGTTGGTAAGTAGCCTACGCAGTGATAAATCTACAAATCCTGTGATAAATGCAATACCTGCCCGCAAAATACGTCTGCGTCTCCTCAGAATTTGTTAAAGTTCGGCTACATGTGGAAAATGGGAAAGTGTAGGCCTACTTTCAACGAGACATGGCTAGATCCAGTGATGCCGCGTTACTCTATTTTGACCACTTTTTTCTACTACTATTTCTAGCAATCAGATTAAAGTGACTTATCCAAGTCACTGTGTGTTAGGCCTACTATTTTTGTCATTTACCTTAGTAAAAAATATATTCTTTGCTTTTTTCTTGTCTCGGGCATTAGGCCTAACGCTCACGTTTTCAGCATGATGACTCACGTGTAATACCACGCAGTAACACAAACATAAACAACAATAGAGGGAGGAGAGAGAAGCGCATTTTAGCTTTACAGTCATTATTTTGAGTTTGTGTCCGCTAAACATGATAACATTAAGGTACGTTGTACACTCTATGCTGGTGACAAAGTGCTGTATAGCTAGACATCCCAAGTCTCCCGAAGTTCTGGGAGTCTCCCGATAGCGCCTTCCTGACACCCGCAAATTAGATCAAATCTCCCGGAATCTAGAACGAACAAGAGCGCGCAAGCCAGACCGGGAATTCAAATCGCTTGTGCATCTGAGTTTAGCGCGCACACGACGGAGAGGGAGAGAGAGGGGGGTGGTGCATGTGTGCCTGAAGCGCACACAGAGAGCATCCTGGCCTGTTTTGCTAAATCAACCAATCAATTTTCAGTGTAGGTGGGCTTTTATCTTTTTTCTCCCGAACTAAATTAATCAGTTCAGTGTATCTAGGAACAGGAGCGTCATGGCAGAGTCAATGGCCCCCAAATTAAGACCCATTTCACATCAGACTACACGAAAGTGTACCCTTGTCTCATAAGAGTAAAACATAATGATAGTCTTGCACACTGCACTGTTTGTAGAATTGCCCATGGCAGCAAAAGACTTGTTGAGGTGAGTTTAGTCATTTAAAGTGTCATTTAATTTGCTATTATTCAGGCCTATACTAGATGGCTAGTTGCCAAGGCTACATGAAAAGCCTTTTCTTTGCAAACACCGCGCTCTCCCGTTTGTTCTCTTTTTGAAAATGAAAAGCCCAAACTACCAAAATCTACAAATTCTATCATCCCAATTTCTATCTATAGGCCTTCCTTATTTGGTGTACTGACATTATTGAACAAACATCTGAATTTCCGTATCGAAGTAGGCTAAAGGTAGCCTGGCGGGCCATCCTATATCATTTGAAATGTATAGTCTGGAATCGAACCATTCACCTCGCTTAATCCAAGGGGCGGGCAGAGAATTGTCTTTCAAATTGCCTAGGCATGCAATAGGCCAGCACTACGACCATATCCGTATCCGGTCGGCAAAATGGCAAATACATCCTTCTTTGAAAGGAATGACTTAAGTGCATTGTGTTGCTCAACTTTCAAAGAAAAGCACAAGTCCAACTCCTCCAAAGTTGACGGCAACGCCGATTCAAACAACCGCTCTTTGTTCGCCATAGCCACCTTCCTTGTTTTTCACCGCCGCAGGACTGTCGTTATCCTGTTAAGCCCGCCTTAAGACTCTCTAACAAAATAGAGCGCTGTGATTGGATGACGTCCACAGCGTCAGCCAATAGAAATCCCTATGGTTTGATACTAGACGTACAGGCTGAGCAAATTAATTTGCCGCCGCCAGGGTGCGTCTAGATTTCTAGGCTAGGCTAAAGGCTACCTACCTAAAATTACTTTTTTTCAGGTTGGGATGTCTGCTATACATTGTTGACATTACTGTTAAAATGCATTTCCAATAAAGTGAGTATTGGCAAAACTGGTTGTCATTTTTATGTTGAGGCGGCGGGGGTGTTGCCGGCAGCTGCTGAAAGTAACTAATAAAGTAACTTGTAACCTAACTCAGTTACTTTACTGATTACTTGATTTTAAAAGTAACTAAGTTACTTTTTAAAGGAGTAATCAGATTACTTTTTCAAGGTAACTGTGGCAACAGTGGCTAGATCAGAGCGATGTCTGCTGTTGGTTACAAGTGGTACACAAGTGCAGAGTGTCCACCCAAAACACACTTTCACACCCAGTTTCAACTCGTCTCATTTTTGACTTCCTTGCTAAAATCTATTCTATTTGAGGGCTAGTTTGTTTTAGATTATTTTTATTTTGGGCTTAAGGTTTAGGGCATTTGGTACGTGACACGGATATTTTTCCTTGAGTATACTACAAGTGAGCAATGTAAAAATCAGTTGGGTTGTAGACGTTGGGTGTGGAAGGTTACTAGTTTGATATGATTGCTTTATCTGTAAATTAAATTAATGCTTTTTCAACGACTTTTCAATTATTTTTTTCAGAATTTCTTTGATTTGAATTTTTTTGGTAATGCGTCGTGTAGGTCTTAAATTTCAATCTTTATGGTCTTAAAATGTCTTAAAAAGGTCTTAAATTTGACTTATTGAAACCCGCAGGAACACTGGTTTTAGTATCTTCAGTATCCTTTACTGTTCATTTTAATCATGTGGATTTGGTTTTTTTAATCATCCTGTTTATGTTGTGTGTGGTGTCATAAGCTACTGGGACCTTGAATTTCCCTTTAGGGATCAATAAAGTATCTATTTATCTATCTATCTATGTATCTATCTATCTATCTATCTATCTATCTATTTATCTACCTCATAGACATTATTTGTTTTATTTGTGAAAATGTGTGTCCTTCACAGCTTATCAAAGTCAGCTGCAAAGCTTTCAAGTATTACATCAACTC
Organism: Alosa alosa; assembly: GCF_017589495.1. NCBI lineage: Eukaryota > Metazoa > Chordata > Actinopteri > Clupeiformes > Clupeidae > Alosa > Alosa alosa. Next base: position 31,690,404 of record NC_063205.1, on the reverse strand, counting down.
TAAATTTGGCTCCAAACTCTAGCCTGCTTGGCTTCCACAATGCTATTAATATTTCCCAGTATGTGGATCAAAATGTCCTGTAGAGTATATTTACTCAAATAAAAGTTCAATTCAGTGCACAATATGCATTCAATACTTATGTCCTCCACTTTGCAACTTGTTTGACGTTTATAATTCCTCACTTACTCTCTCCCCATTTCTTTCCCTGTCCCTGTCTTCTGTTTTGTTTCCTGGCTTGTTTTCTGTTCTCAAGGAGGGCAACGAATAAACCAGTGAGAGGTCAGTGGTGCTTGTAACACTCTCTCTACCTCCCTCATCTTATCTTCCCTTGCTGTACTAATTGGAATCATTGCTTGTCCTCCCTCTACTCTTAACTTTTCTTCTGTTTCATCATACATTCTTAGTCACATCAACTTTACATTTGTGAAATTTGTTTAAAAAAAAACATATATTTCTTTGCGCTCATGAATATTTCCAACCATTTCTCATTTTTCTAGACAGGATATGGAATGAGTGATTATGTGAGGGGAGGGGAGTGATACAGATTGGTAGAGCTGCGTTTCTTTCTCCTCAGGTGTGTGTGTTGGCAGTTTGTTTCATATGGCAGATGATGTGGGCCGTGCAATGGAGTCCCTGGTTAATATGATGACAGAAGATGCAGCAAACTGACTGACATTGGCCTCCCATGCAAGTAAAATGGACATGTTTACAAGGAAGAAAATCTATATGAATCTATTTTTGCTGAGTGATCTTGGTTCCAATACTTGTAGATTTCAGTAGTTTCTTACAGTAAATTGTTTTATTAACAAAGACAGGTTTTAAACTTCTATGCAATTGTTTAAAAACAATCTGTGAATCTTGTCAATGTACTGGCTATTTCTTTCTATGAAACATATTTCAAACATTTGTATTGACTAAAAGGAGTGATTGTAAACATAAGGGTGTTTTATATTTAAAAAAAAAATATATTAATAACTGAACTGCATATTCATCACATGCTTACTAAAATGCAAGATGGTTATCAAATAAATCATTTTTTGACTGAGTTTCTACGAATGCAGTAAATTGCCAGACAGAAGGTAATGTCCTTCAAGGAAGGAAAAAAAATGTTTTCAACTTTTTGTATGAAACACTGATACTGACAAATTCATTATTTTGGTTGATTTGTTATATGATAAAAGCTGTTTTAGTCTGTCCACTGGAATTACCGCACGATACATTTCTGAAATTTCAGTATAAAAATATGCTCTACATTTACATAAAAATTGTTTAGTATTTGAGTACCGGAGGGTATGATTGTATTGTTTTGTCTTTGAACAATTACCTTTTTACTCTTGCTAGTTGGTGTTTTATTTATGATTGATTTTTCCACCATTAACACTAATTGATAATATTAGCTGCTGATATTTTTTTATAATAGCATCAGAGAAGGTTTTAACAGGATGAAATCTCATGTGCTATGCATAGTAAATGATTATTAATAATCTTCATTATGACCGTATGTCAATGAAAGGTCTTATATACTGTGAGATGATAACTCATCAGTGGTAATGATCAAGTCTGGGTGATTGTCTGATTGTTAGTGATTTCCACTACTGTGGAACTACTGTGGATCTTTACTGACTACTGTTTCTCCACAAAGGCTGGTGCTTCAGTGATAACAAATGATTAATGATTAGGTCAAGGATCTGTCACCCTCCTGCACAATATTTTGTGCATGCCAATAGACTGAACAAAACAAGCACATCCTATGATAGATTAAAATTCATTTTTGCACACTGTTCTAGTCCATGTCTGGTACTGGTATGTTTTGTTTTAGTGAACGTGTGTTATATACATTTGACCTTTTTGTTTTTTTGCCTAATTGGAAAAAAAAACTTGTGTGAAATCACTGGTGATGGATAAGGAAAGAATAACCACATTTTCCATGGTATTTCGCATGTTTGAAAAGTACAATTAATTAACTTATATAGAGGATGCTTTTTTGTCACTTAATATTTGACATTTTGACTTTCCTAACATCAGATCTGCCTTACTGTTGTACAATTAATGCTTTACTGTGTACATCAATAAAGCATGACATTCTAGCACATTGTATTTCCTTATGGTACATTTTAATGTTCTACAAGTGTACATTGATTCCCCTGCTGAAAAAATCAGCTACAAACCAGCTTATGCTGGTAGCTGGTTTTAGCTGGTCTTTGCTGGTATAGCTGGTTGGGCCACCAGGTGGACATGCTGGTGTGACCAGCCTGTCATGTTGGATACAACTGGTGTATAGTATAGTATACACTTTTGATCCCGTGAGGGAAATTTGGTCTCTGCATTTAACCCAATCAGTGAATTAGTGAAACACAAACAGCACACAGTGAACACACAGTGAGGTGAAGCACACACTAATCCCGGCGCAGTGAGCTGCCTGCTACAACGGCGGCGCTCGGGGAGCAGTGAGGAGTTAGGTGCCTTGCTCAAGGGCACTTCAGCCGCGGCCCACTGGTCGGGGCTCGAACCGGCAACCCTCCGGTTACAAGTTGCCCTGTATGATGGTCATGCTGGTGACCAGACTGCTAAGCTTGACATTGTTGGTTGGATGGTCATGCTGGTTTGCTAGAATGACCAACATAAACCAGCATTGGCCAGTTAAACCAGCATTTTAGATCAGCAACACCAACTAAAATGACCAACTTGAGGTGGTACGACAAGCAAAACCAGTTGAATCACCATCGTAAACCAACTGAAGATATGTTTTTCGCTAGAGATTTCCTGGTCTAGCTGGTGATAGGGTGGTCAAACAAGCTGCTCAACCAGCAAACCAGCTTAGGATCATGTTTGTTTATTATATGTTTTATATTTGAAGAAATAACAGGATTTGAGGTAGCGACAATGACTTGCCGAGAGTGTGTTTTCGTATCTCTGTATTAGCCAAAAAACTAGGATCAAGACAATATATATTTCACACTCAACAGACAGTTTGTGTAAAATGTTTTGTGTCAACTAGACAAGGCTGGTGATGATTCCCTTCACCTCCTTATAAAATACATTATCTACCTGCTAGAGTTTTGAAAATTAAATGCTGTCCCATTACTCCCTGATATAAGATTTCAGTTGCTCAACAGTATGTGGTATTCTTAGTCATGTTTTTTCATTCCATGATGCACATAATTTGACTGCAGACAGGCCATTTTAGCACCTGGAATCTTCCTCTATAGAGAAATAATGTTTAAATATATGGCAATATATTTATTGGGGGGCCTAGCAGTACTAGCAAGAATGGCGTTGCCATGGCATGAGCAAGCACTCACAGCAACTTTGATGGCAATTGGATAAAGAATGACTGAGATATAAGCTCATTTACTTTATTACAGCGCCCCTAGAGGCTAGAAATTCTGTGCACGTTCTCACAATCAAGTACTGAGTCCCTGTACCAAGTTTGGCTTTAGTACATCAAAGCGTTGCTAAGATACAAGCTCACTTCCTGTATTGCAGTGCCCCCTATAGAGGCCAATTTTTTTCGTACTTTTCAGATTTTGTTGTTTTGTTTGTTTTACTTTTTGACAAATTTCAAAATCTGTCAGATATTGTCCAAATTATTTTTAATTCACGTCTAGACATGTGAAATGCATGAACTAGGGCAAAAAAAATGAAAAAAATTTGGTCTAATTTTTTTTGTACTTTTCAGATTTTCTTTGTTTTTGCATGAGGTCAGCAGTCAGGACAATAAACAGATTTTTTGACAAATTTCAAAATCTGTCAGATATTGTCCAAATTATTTTTTATTTCACGTCTAGACATGTGACATGCTAACCTGACCCTAGCCAGATGAATTTCGTTCCGCTTAGCTCCGCCTAGCTTCACTCACATCCATCTGGGACCTCTTCCATTGAGAGTGATTTCTGCAACCCGATTTTATGGTACAGCCAATCAGGGCCTTGGGCGGAGTTTCATAGATGTGACATAGCGTAGAAGCGACTGTGAGACTGTTATTAGCATCACGGGTTGGCTTCGATGTGAGTGGTTGAAGTAGCACGTCAATAGATGACGGACAAGTGGCTTATTCAATCATATGCAAGCATTTTTTGATTAGGCCCAGCCTTCTGAAGCAACACTTCAATGGATCGGTTCCAGATTGATAAGTGGAGCTAGGCGGAGCGAAATTCATCTGGCTAGGGTCAGGTTAGTGAAATGCATGAACTAGGGCAAAAAAAGTGAAAAAAATGGTCTGATTTTTTTCGTACTCATCAGATTTTATTAGTTTTCACATAAGGTCCAGGGTCAAGACAAAAGACAGATTTTTGACAAATTTCAAAATCTGTTAGATATTGTCCAAATTATTTTTTGTTTTACGTCTAGACATGTGAAATGAATGAACTAGGGAGAAACATTTAGAAAACAAAGTATTTGTTTTTTTTTCGTTTTTTTTTCAGATTTTCTTTGTTTTTGCATAAGGTCAGCAGTCAGGACAATATACAGATTTTTTGACAAATTTCAAAATCGGTCAGATATTGTCCAAATTATTTTTCATTTCAGGTCTAGACATGTGAAATGCATGAACTATGAGAAAAAAAGTGAAAAAAAAGTGGTCTTATTTTTTTCGTACTTTTCAGATTTTCTTAGTTTTCACATAAGGTCCGGGGTCAGGAAAAAAGACAGATTTTGACAAATTTCAAAATATGTCAGATATTGTCCAAATTATTTTTTAATTCACGTCTAGACATGTGAAATGCATGATCTATGGCAAAAAAAAAATGAAAAAAAAATTGGTCTTATTTTTTTTTCAGACTTTTCAGATTTTCTTAGTTTTCACATAAGGTCCGGGTCAGGAAAAAAGACAGATTTTGACAAATTTCAAAATATGTCAGATATTGTCCAAATTATTTTTTAATTCACGCCTAGACATGTGAAATGCTTGATCTATGGCAAAAAAAAGTGAAAAAAATTGGTCTTATTTTTTTTTTACTTTTCAGATTTTCTTAGTTTTCACATAAGGTCCGGGGTCAGGAAAAAGACAGATTTTGACAAATTTCAAAATATGTCAGATATTGTCCAAATTTTTTTTAAGTCACGCCTAGACATGTGAAATGCATGATCTATGGCAAAAAAAGTGAAAAAAAATTGTCTGATTTTTTTTTGGACTTTTCAGATTTTCTTAGTTTTCACATAAGGTCCGGGTCAGGAAAAAAGACAGATTTTGACAAATTTCAAAATATGTCAGATATTGTCCAAATTATTTTTTAAGTCACGTCTAGACATGTGAAATGCATGATCTATGGCAAAAAAAGTGAAAAAAAAATTGTCTGATTTTTTTTTGGACTTTTCAGATTTTCTTAGTTTTCACATAAGGTCCGGGGTCAGGAAAAAGACAGATTTTGACAAATTTCAAAATATGTCAGATATTGTCCAAATAATTTTTTAATTCACGTCTAGACATTTGAAATGCATGATCTATGGTAAAAAAAGTGAAAAAAAAATTGTCTGATTTTTTGGACTTTTCAGATTTTCTTAGTTTTCACATAAGGTCGGGGTCAGGAAAAAAGACAGATTTTGACAAATTTCAAAATATGTCAGATATTGTCCAAATTATTTTTTAATTCACGTCTAGACATGTGAAATGCATGATCTATGGCAAAAAAAGTGAAAAAAAATTGTCTGATTTTTTTCGGACTTTTCAGATTTTCTTAGTTTTCACATAAGGTCCGGGGTCAGGAAAAAAGACAGATTTTGACAAATTTCAAAATATGTCAGATATTGTCCAAATTATTTTTTAATTCACGTCTAGACATTTGAAATGCATGATCTATGGCAAAAAAAAGTGAAAAAAAAAATTGGTCTTATTTTCACATAAGGTCCGGGGTCAGGAAAAAAGACAGA
>NC_063205.1:30683551-30686051 GCF_017589495.1 Alosa alosa | reverse complement strand
ACGGCTCATGCAGCTGGATGAGAGACGAGCATTAAGGCCTGTGATTGGATCAGCAGCAACACAACACCGCCACCAGAGAGGGAGAGAGAGACAGGGGAGGAAGAGAGAGAGAGAGAGAGAGAAAGAGGGAGAGAGAGAGAGAGACAGGAGAGAGGGAGTTTCTCTCTCTTCCAGGGGAAAGAGGAGATTGGTTGCAGACACAGCGCCAGGCGTCTTCACACCCGATGCCAAGTGGGAGGAAGTCGGACTTGTATCGGTCAAAGTTTGAACTTATTTAAGGAGAGTGGAGGTCAAACAGGATCCTTTCAGCACCTGGCCATTAAAAGGGCAAAGAACAGGAGCAAACACTAAAGACAGACCAGATACCAACACACACACACACACACACACACACACACACACACACACCCCACACACACACACACACCTTCACAGCCACTGACGGTGACCTCGGCAAAGGGGTTGTCGCAGCGGTTGCACTGGCGACCTATGACCCCAGCCTTGCAGGGGCACTGCCCGGTGTGGGGGTCGCAGGTGCGTGACTCTGAGCCAAGGGCGAAGCAGTCGCACGGGAAGCAGGTGTCACTCTCCTGGGGCTGGTAGTAGTTATCCTGCAGAGAGACAGACACACACACACACACACACACACACACACACACACACACACACACACACACACACACACACACACACTCAACATTCTGGCACATTCATCTACTAAACATTATGGCACAGTGCATCTAATGCAACTTACTGTAAACGTAAGAGCAACCCTCTTCTGTTGGACTATATACAGAGAGGGTTAAAGCGGAGCGAGAGGCGCAAACGTTCGACAACTCCAGCTCGATTATTGCAGGGGAATCCCCCTTTATGCAGACCAGAGTAAGCCCTCGCTGCATTGGTTATTAGTCTTTCTGGATTTGGAAGGGTTTTTTGGAAAATGTTGTCATAATCTGTAAGTGTTTATGATCATTTCAAGCCTAATAGTGTAATTTTGTAGGGTTCGGATTTGTAAAATAAATAACTTATTATCAGACCATGCTGCTGTCAGTTACTGCCCGGTTGCTAGCAAGCTAGCTAGCCTCCTAGCTAAGGTAACATTTTAAACGGAGAAGTGTAATTTCTTTGAAATGACAACTAGCTAAATAACATTACTGACATTAGTTAAAGTGGATAGTTTATACTCAAGTGAACTTGCAATAGTATATTAAGTATAAGTGAAGTCCTTCAACTACTAGTCACTTGTATAGCGTTTTAAGCTAGCATTAGCTAGCTAGCTAGCTCGGTTCACATGACTAATGAAATTATTCATATCATGTCCCAAAGAATGATTCATTGGTATCTTACATGATTATAGACAATAATACTGTGAACACAATTATGTTTATCTGCTCTTATTGCTTATTAAGAGAGAACGTTTATTTAGTGATGTAAGGTGATACTCCCACTTATGCAGACCAGAACTGTCCCGTTTTACTCCCATAGTAACTAATTACTTTGCTCTATCTTGCTAGTAATCAAGGATCTTTGCTATATAACAGCACTCCTGGAATACTGCTGGTCCAATCAGACGGCTGTGGCGGGACTTGTCATCCAATCAGATTGGCTGGGGCGGGACTTGTTGTGTGTGTATGTGGATGGATGGTATCAGTGGCAGGCTGTGTTTCCATGGGGACATTGTGTTGCCGTGGCGCTCACCTTGCAGCGGCACTCTCCCGAGGTCTTGTTGCAGTCGGAGTGGAAGCCTTTGCTGATGTCACAGTTGCACGGGCCGCACATGGGACTCCCCCACCAGCCACGAGGACACGGCTTCTCAACCCTGAGGAGAACCGGCAGAGGAGAACATAAGACAGAACCATTGACAAAAAAAAAAGTCCCCACCAACCACGAGGACACGGCTTCTCAACCCTGAGGAGAACCGCAGAGGAGAACATCAGACGAGAACCACACAATCTAAAAAGTCCCCACCAGCCACTTAAGACACGGGTTTCAACCCTGAGGAGAACCGCAGAGGGAGAACGCCAGACACAGAACCAAACAATCTAAAAGTCCCCACCAACCACGAGGACACGGCTTCTCAACCCTGAGGAGAACCGCAGAGGAGAACATCAGACGAGAACCACACAATCTAAAAGTCCCCACCAGCCGCGAGGATACGGCTTCTCAACCTGAAGGAGAACCGTGAGAGGAGAACATAAAGGCGCCCAGAACCACACAATCTAAAAGTCCCCACCAACCACGAGGACGGCCAACCCTGAGGAGAACCGGCAGAGAACATCAGGCCATAGAACACACAATCTAAAGTCCCCACCAGCCCGCGAGAAATACGGCTTCTCAGCCCTGAGAGAACCGGCCAGGGAGAGCGATCGAACCTGGGGCAAACAATCTAAAAACTTAAGCGGCATCAAACGCTAGAACCTCACCTGCACGAGGACACGGCTTCTCAACCCTGAGGAGAACCGGCAGAGGAGAACATCAGACGAGAACCACACAATCTAAA
>NC_063205.1:30671051-30673551 GCF_017589495.1 Alosa alosa | reverse complement strand
GAGCAATACTGTGTGCTTGTGTGTGTGTGTGTGTGTGTGTGTGAATTTGATGGAATCATTAGTGCCAGATCTTTACACACAAACACACACACACACACACACACACACACACACACACACACACACACACACACAGGGAAATATTGTGTGAAAGACTCTAAAGCAACACCAAAGAGTTTTTTGTACCTTATAAGAATGTTTCCAAAATCATTCAATGGTTCATCAACTCGTAACAGAGTGAACGGCACTTCTGCATTCGCTTCACCCTCTATCGGCTATAACCGCACTATATGTAAGTTTGCCAGATCGGGTAGCGGATCTGTAGTTCGATGGAATGAGACATAAGAAACTACAAAATTGACTTGCATCTGATGTCGCAATACATCCTACTTTCATAAATCATGCAACATAGTCTGTGGACATTGTCATTTGCAAAGCCGGTGCTGGATAAACAAATAGCGTGCATGCAACAGAGGAAACGTGCTTTGGTGTCGCTTTAATGTGTATATGTGTGTGTATGTGTATGTGTGTGTGTGTGTGTGTGTGTGTGTGTGTGGGTGGGTGTGATGTGACTGTATTTTGCCCTCCGGTGGATTGCTTCTGTTGTAGCAGGCGAGAGGGCATTTCTGTCAGTGTAGCAGGAAGAAGCCATTCGTGGAAAACTTGTGCAAGGAACGAACGAACACACACACACACACACACACACACACACACACACACACACACCTTCCTCAAGGCACATTTTTTCACTGATGCGCAAAAGACAGCAATTACTTGTACCAACACACACACACACACACACACACACACACACACACACAACACACACACACACACACACACACACACACACACACACTGATAGCTGTTGAATCCTGCATTCCGCTCTCTCTGTCTCCCCCTGTATTCCCCCCTCTCTCTTTGTCTCTGTCTCTCATACCTTCACCTGAAACCACCCCGAGAGGCACACACACACACACACACACACACACACACAAACACACACACACACAAACTCCCAAGAGGCACATAACATACCACTCTGAACAGAAACGCTTCATCTGACAGAAGATGAAAAAGGTGGAAGTTGTTTTTCATTACACAATTCTTTGCACTCAATCAATTATTCATGGTTCTATTCTATTATAACTAATTATTAACCAACCATCAACTAACACCAATGGCTGAGCCAGGCACTGTTTGAAAGACAGCAATCTATGTAGATATGAAAATGTAAACAGCAACAGTGAGTTTGCTCTGTATGAACTGATCTGATTCACTAGAATTAGCATAATAACAAATACACACAATAACAAACTTATTCAGCAATAACTTCTCACGACCCAGTGGTATGCATGGTCATGCCTCTCTCTCTCTATCTCTGTGTGTATGTGTGTGTGTGCGTGTGTGTGTGTGTGTATGTGTGTGTGTGTGCAGTGTATGTGTATGTGTATGTGTATGTGAGTGTGTGTGTGTGTGTGAGTGGTGAAACCTAGAGTCCTGTCACGGCCCAGTTATCAGCGATGTCAGGCCCCACTCACTGCATAGTCCTGATTTAAAAAGAGGCCATAGCAACAGCAAAAGGTCATGACCTTTGAGTGACCTTTCATTTCCACAATGTGCCAGCTGGCTTGCAAACCTCTCTCTCTCTCCCTCTCTTTCTCTTCCACCCACACACACACACACACACACACACACACACACACACACTTTACGTGGTCATTGAGCTATTGGCTGGTCAGCTTCACAACGGGTTTCGGATCAAATCCGATCTGCATTTTCCTGTGACCGCGCTGCACGAAACATATTGTGTTGGAAGTTATTGCTCCCGCTCCATCGTACTGTAGGTGCTAGTTTGCATGTCCAGCAGGCTATCGCCATACCAACATCCGGTAACACTTTATAATAACTACACACAATTCATCATTTATTAAGCCTTTGTTACTTATTATTTAATGCTTTGTTCATCATTAGTAATTTCTTGTTCATACATAATTTATCATCAGTAAAGCATTTGTTCACACAGTTATAAATAGTTCATAGTAAATAAGCCTATCTAAAATATGTTTATACATTATTGTTAATACTTAATAAATGATGCAATAATACTGTGTTTTTGATTAAGTAATATTTCCATTATTTAACAGTTGTTACATACACATGCACTAATGATTAGTTAGGGTGAGAATGCATATTTTATAAACCACTTCCTAATACTATAATTAATAATTAACTCAGGAGTTACAACTGGTTAGTTAATGATATTTTGTGAGCTCATCTAAAGTGAGGACGTTTTATACCTTGCAACACATTTACAAATGAGTTATAAAGTTTACCCTTTTACCATTTATTCATTTAGCCGAAACTTTCACCCAAAGTGACTTACACATGTCAATGAAATTAAAGGGCAAGGCCACATTGGTGGACGCCGGGGCTTGAACCCCCAACTTTATGCGTTACTGCATGTTAACCCGGCTCCCTATCCACTACACTACCTCTG
>NC_063205.1:30651051-30658551 GCF_017589495.1 Alosa alosa | reverse complement strand
ATATACACACTCCCGTCAGACATCGCCCCCCATTCCCGCAGGGGACAGTTTGATTATTGCATGTGTATGTAACTTCTGTGACTTTTACGTGTAACACAATGTTTTCTCCATCACACACAGACACACACACACACACACACACACACACACACACACACACACACACACACACACAGCCGTCTGTGGTATTCAGTGTCTGCTCTCCAGTGCGATCTTCTCATGCTTTGTGACCCTGAACTAACACAGGCCTTGGTGTCCAGGAACCCCCTCTTAAAGAGAACACACACACACACACACACACAGAGACACAGGGACACACTTAATGAGCTTCACTGCCTTTACTGCTTACACTTTAACACCCCTCTTTCTCTCTAATTCCCTCTCTCTGTCTTTCATTCTCCCTCTCTCCCTCTCTCTCTCCCTCACTCTCTCTCTCTCCCCCCTTTTCTCCTCTCTTCCCTCTCTTTCTCTGGGTTGTTGACAGTTGAACCCGTAAAATCACACTGGTCTCCAAGGACGACAGGCTTGCCGAAACCATGGCAACGCACTTGATCCCTACAGCTCGGACAAAGCAGGAGAAGGTCAGACAACAGAAGCCAGCTTCTTCACACACACACACACACACACACACACCGCAATGTCAGTCACGCTCTGCTTATTTTTGAGCACAGCATCCTCACTGTTGTCCTCAGAAACAGACACACACACACACACACACACACACAACACACACACACTGTTGCCAGATAAGTGTTAAAACTTGTTAAAACTGTTCCCAGTAAAGGGATTACACCAGCAGAGACACAAAATACTCAAGATAGTCAAGAGACTCAAAACAGTCACAAACACACACAATCTCTCAAAAGCAGGCAAACACACACACACACACACACACACACACACACACACACACACACACACACACACAAACACACACACACACACACACACACAAACACACACACACAGACACACACACACACACACAAACTCACATATGTGAGTGTGTAAGTTGAACACGATGTTCTGCCGGAACACAAGTCAGTACAGGAGAGGGGATGTAATCAGTCTTAGGCTGCAGTGGCTACAGTCCACCCCCGAGCACACATACACACACACACACACACACACACACACACACACACACACACACACACACACCTCCATGCAAACAAACACAAACGCACATGCACACACACACACACACACACCTGCATGCACACTCACACAAACATATAAACCAAACACAAAAGCGGACACACACAAACAAACACACACACACACACACACACACACCACACACACACACACTACAGACAGCTCCTAGCAAAGGGCAACCATCCAGGAGGCTGTCAAATCTGTCACACTTGTCACACACAGGGCATGATATCTTCTTTCAGGGCTGGGGGATATTTTTTTCAACATGAAGGAAGTCAAGAATTATAGAGGTGTGTGCGTGTGTGTGTGTGTGTGTGTGTGTGTGTGTGTGTGTGTGTGTGTGTGTGTGTGTGTGTGTGTGTGTGTGTGTGTCTAATAAAATTCAAATTAAACCATTGCTGATGACTGGCTGAGGGGTGCTGGAGACTCCACCCTCTATAACACTCTCTCTCACTCTCTCTCTCTCTCTACACTCTCTTTCTCTCTCTCTCTTTCTCTCTACTCTCTCTCTACTCTCTCTCTTTTTCTCTACTCTCTCTCTCTCCTCACTCTCTTTCTCTCTCTCTTTCTCTTCTCTCTACACTCTTTCTCTATCCTCTCTCTTTCTCTCTACTCTCTTCCTTTTTTCTCTTTCTCTCTTCTTTCTCTCTTCCCCTGCTCCCTCTTTCTCTCTCTCTCTCCCTCCCCCTCCTCTCTCTCTCTTTCTCGTGACATTTTGAACAGAGGGTGACACTCTTACCTCATCTGCCTTCTGGCCTGTAAACTGAGACTTGTGTATTATTCACAAGGAACCTGGACAGCCTTACATGCACACACACACACACACACACACACACACACACACACACACACTGTACACATACTGTACACAAAGGTTCACTTTTATAAATGAATACTCAAAATGCATGCACACATTCATTTACACATAGTGTAGCACACACACACAGACACACAGACACACACACACACACACACACACACACTGTAACACACACATCCTCTGGGCTTACACCTTGTACAGTATACGTTGCTCTCTTTCCTACTGAACAATAGCAGCACTTATAGTCCTATATGTCACTGGGCACCTAGCATGGTGACAACAGCCATTAATCTCTCTCTCCCTATCACACACACACACACACACACACACACACACACACACACACACACACACACACACCTGTCTCCACAGTGAGAAGGAGAGAGGCTGGCAATCATGTCAAACACCAGGCCTAAAACGTGCAGAACAAATGACAAGTAGAGGGCCAGGACAGATAAGCCCAAATACACTCCACACACACACACACACACACACACACACACACATACAGTATATGCCCAAATACACTCCTCACTCCTCACACACACACACACACTCACACACACATAGGCCTGGAAAAAAGGTTCATTTTCTTCAGACTTTCAATAGACACATACACATGCAATTCAAACCACCAGTAAAACTACATGTGTGTGATTGTGTCTGTGTCTGTGTCTGTGTCTGTGTGTGTGTGTGTGTGTGTGTGTGTGTGTGTGTGTGTGTGTCGTGTGACAAGACCTGTTCTGATTCACTTCACTAAGTGTAGGTGACCCAGCCTGACTCCAGTTCAGTTTAGTCATGCTAAATGGACTATGAGGAATCCTTACTCTGCCCTTGTGTGTGTCTGTGTGTGTGTGTGTGTGTGTGTGTGTGTGTGTGTGTGTGTGTGTGTGTGTGTGTGTGTGTGTGTGTTTTGTGTGTGTGTGTGTGTGTGTGTGTGTGTGTGTGTGTGTGTGAGGAGTGTATTTGGGCATATATGTGTGTGTCTGTGTGTGTGTGTGTGTGTGTGTGTGTGTGTGTGTGTGAGGAGTGTATTTGGGCATATATGTGTGTGTGTGTGTGTGTGTGTGTGTGTGGTTCTAAGAAAGGGAGAAAATATATGAGTGTGTGTTGTCTGTGGCATGTTCTTTTCGAGGTAAATGGACACACACACACACACACACACACACACACACACACACACACACACACACAGAAAAATGTGCAAAGCTCTAATCCACTGGTCCAGCATTGGTTTCCACAGCACAATTCACCTTTAAGCACTCAGACAAGATATGCTGCAAAATTACACCACCTGCCTTTAAGAGGGCCCACACACACACACCTTAGAATCATAAGGGAGGTTAGAAACTCAATGCACTGATTCAATGTTCTTCATCACACACACACACACACACACACACACACACACACACACACACACACACACACAACCCTCTTCTTCTGACATCCAGACACACACACACACAGCTAGGTGAATTAGCTACTGAAATGCTCCCACCGGTTTGACACTGATTCTGTACACATGAGGTAACCCTATCAGTAATCAGAGGAAGTGTAGCCCATCTGCTATTGGCTGCTGCATGGCCTGGTGCTACCACTGTCATCAGCCAGTAAAATCATTTGCAACAACTCCACACGGCCATACTGGAGGGGACATGTCACTCACACGTGCTTTGTGTGTCACTAAGCTCTGGATGACAGAAGACACTTGTGCAATGCTGCCAATGCAAACACACTCAGGCAGAGACATGATGTGCGTGCACACACACACACACACACACACACACACACACACACACACACACACACACACACACACACACACACACACACAAACACGGCTGTCAGACAGACACACTCATTGTAACCCATTCCCCCATACCCAGGAATCATCGGAAAAATATTTAATTAGAATGTAGCAACATGAAGGTTCCATTTGATGATGTAATAATGAATTCCAGGCCTGAGTTCTAGATCATTCTGGCATGACTGGCAGAGATGACACCCAGAGAGTGAACAGGCCTGGCATGAGTGAAGATGCCAACCAGCCTGATTCTACACACACATACACACACACACACACACAGGAATCCAGATGGAGAAAGAGGGGAGGGGACACTCCTGTAACACCGCACAAACACACACACAGACAGGCAGACACATGTAGACACATACACACACAATATCACATACACATACTGTAAGAGACAGTAGCAGCACACACACACACACACACACACACACACACACACACAGGCAGTAGCAGGAAGAAGAGTAGGGGGGATTACCACCAATATTGAATATTGCAGGAACAGGAACAATGAGCTCACTCACACTCACTCACTCTCACACACACACACACACACACACAAACACACACACACACACACACATATATGCCCAAATACACTCCACACACACACACACACACACACACACACACACACACACACACACACACACAAAGTGGCTTATTCTCTTTTGCTCTGTCCTTAAGTTGCTCTTTGTTTTCTTTTTTTCTTTTAAACTCCCTTTTTCTTTCTTGTCTTAACTTATTTTTCTCTATTTCTCACTCATTTTATTTATCCTCTCTCTTTCCCTCTAGGTCTCCCTCCCTCCCTCTCTCTCTCTCTTTCTCTCTCTCCCTCACTCTTTCTCTTTCCCTCTAGTTCACTTTCACTCTCTCTCTCCATCTCTCTTTCCCTCTAGTTCTCTCTCTTTCTCACACTCTCTCTCCATCTCTTTTTCCCTCTAGTTCACTCTCACTCCCTCTCTCTCTTTCCCTCTAGTTCTCTCTCTCCCTCTCTCTCCTTCCCTCTAGTTCTCTCTCTCTCTCCAGTTCTTTCTCTCTGCCCCACCTCTCTCCCTCCCTTGTGAGAGGCAGCTGAAACTCAACTCTACTCTGCACACAATACACACGTTCAACTTCACTCATTCCTGCACACTCGTTTGCCTCAGAACCATTAATCCCTCAATCTCTCCCTCCCTCTCTGTCTCACTCTCCCTCTCCTGGTTTGTAATCAGCTCACTGACTGTGAAAAGACTCCGTCTCCACCCTTTCTCTTTCTCTCCCTCCCTCTTTCTCTCTTTCTTTCTCTCTCTCCCTCGCTCTCTCTCATTCTTGGTTTGTAATCAGCTAGCTCACTGTGAAAAGGCTCCGTCTCCAGCAACTGAACAGTCCTGGCGCACACACATACAGAGAGAGAGAGAGATACACAAATAGATCAGCCCAACCCACTGAGGCTCTCTCCTCTCCTTACTCCACTCATCCCGCCTATTCACACATTTAACCTTTTTAGACATTTACTGATTTGTTCATACAATAAACAAATTCCTGACAGTTGCATGCTGTGGAGATAAACAGTTATATTGACACAAATGAAAGAACAGCAGCATCCCTTAGACAAAAGTTTACAAGTAATGAGGTGAAAGCCTTCTGAAGCAATGCATCGTTGGACACAGGAAGAGGCATGTATGACCACCGCCACCATAGCAGTCAGCTAACTCTACAAGGCTACAAGCTAGCGTAGCCTAGCAAGGTTACAAGGTAGCAGTTAGCTAACACCATCTACAAGGCTACAAGTTAGCAGTCAGTTAACAGCCTCTACAAGGCTACAAATTAGCAGGCAGCTAACAGCCTCTACAAGGCTACATTTTAGCAGTCAGTTGACAGCCTCCACAAGGCTACAAGTTAGCAGTAAGCTAACAGCCTCTATAAGGCTACAAGTTAACAGTCAACTAACAGCCTCTACACAAGGCTACAAGTTAGCAGTAAGCTAACAGCCCCTACAAGGCTACAAGTTAACAATCAGCTACCAGACTCTACAAGGCTACAACTTAGCATTCACCAAACAGCCTCTACAAGGCTGCAAGTTAGCAGTGAGCTAACAGCCTCTACAAGGCTACAGCAGAAGCAGCTGACTCTGACTAAGGCTGAGATCTGGCACAGCTCTGGCCCAGGTCTGGCACACGCTCTCACTGACGTTACCTCCTTGAGAGTGAACTCCAGCCAGGCTGTAAAGAGAGGGAGCTGCAGACCCCCGGTGGAGCCCAGCAGAGACGCCCTGTCCTGGGTACAACCACGGGAGAGAGAGGGGGGTGTTAGACCACACACACACACACACACACACACACACACACACACACACACACACACACACACACACACACACACACACACAATGTCTAATGGAGGATGAAATAGTTAACTGTGGCGTGCAAAGTAGTATCAGTATTGAGTGCGGTGTGTGTGTGTGTGTGAGGGCAGCTCTGGTATGACCTGTGCTCTGCCAAACGCACACACACAAACACACACACACACACAAACACACAGACACACACACACACACATTCCCTACCAGGAAGGCAAAACTGCATTTAACCATTAAACATTAATTGAGTCCTAGGCGTTGCTCTCTCTTCTATGGGCTCTAACACACACACACACACACACACACACACACACACACACAAGCACACAGACACACACATTTTATATACTTAAGTGATTCCACTTTACAAGTTACAGTAGGAATCAAATCGTCTGAATAATCCAGCAGATTAAAGCAGTTCAGCAATCTATCATGAGTTTACAGATTCAAGGGTATAGGAAGCATCGTCTCTTCCAAATAAACAAACTTCCTATAATTGCTGATATGGAACAGTACTTCACTAGCTGCTTGGCCTTAGTTTTATATAGTCCCCCAATGCAAAGCCCACGGACCGCCAACCTATGTACATGACCTAGGCTACCAAACACTAACACAATGAGCTGCCATTTGTATCCTAGGTTCCAAGGCTGGTACTAGAGTTTTTGTACAGTATGAGTTCTCCATAAATAGGTCAAAAGTAGCCTGGCTCCGCCCCCCTACGTATTTCCGCTCAATTTGCATTTCTCTTCAGTACGTCGTCTGGGTCTGCGGTATATTCGCGGGTTTTCTCCTGCAAAAATCTGCAGGTCCAATCAGCGAACAGAGGGAGTGTCTGAGAACGATGACGTTGAGGTTGTGCGCTAGTTTGAGCATGACATACGTCACGAGCAAACATTAGCGATTGGTAGACTGGCAGACCCAATAGTTTTAAACTTCAACAGAGTACTCGCCTTTAAAGAAGTTAACGCTTGGCAATGGAAAGTGGCCAGACTCTCTGTACATTATGAAATGTACGAGAGTCTGGTAGGACCAGGCTAGGTCAAAAGCACATGACACTTTAAATATTTTAACTTTTTTAGCATTCTGAGAAGTGGAGATAATATCCGGCTGTGTTTACAAGTACACAGACACACACAGACACACACACACACACACACAGACACACACATAAACACACACACACACAGACACACACATAAACACACACACACACACACACACAGAGACAGGGGTGTAATGGTAATATAAGAGGTGGGTAAACTATGATCACGATGAGGTGGACTGCGCCAGGCATTCAGAACATGTTTGATGATGGTGGAGGTTATTGCCCAATGTTTATAACAATACCAGTGGATTAAATGGTTCCGA
>NC_063205.1:30643551-30646051 GCF_017589495.1 Alosa alosa | reverse complement strand
TTGCCACAGCGACAAGCTTTGATTGACAACAGCTTCCGCTTACCTTATTGTAGTAGTGCAGCTGCACTGAGTGCCATTGGCCGTCACTGACCCCGCCCGCAACGAAGGGGGCCACTATGGTCTTGGCTTCTCCTGTGGAGGAGAGGACACAGGGACAGACATTAGAGCAGACGCATGATACAGACCAACAGGACACAACAGGACACAGGGACAGACACATGATACAGACCAACAGGACACAGGGACAGACACATGATACAGACCAACAAGACACAACAGGACACAGGGACAGACACATGATACAGACCAACAGGATACAGGGACAGACACATGATACAGACCAACAGGACACAGGGACAAACACATGATACAGACCAACAAGACACAACAGGACACAGGGGCAGACACATGATACAGACCAACAGGACACAGGGACAGACACATGATACAGACAAACGTAACACCATGTCCTAACTGCATTATTAAGAGCACACACACACACACATCATACAGGCAGTAACCCCACGTCCTAAATATATTACTAAGAGCACACACACATCATACAGGCGGTGAGCACACACACACACACACACACACACACACACACATCATACAGGCGGTGAGCACACACACACACACACACACACACACACACACACACACACCATACAGGCAGTAACCCCACGTCCTAAATACATTACTAAGAGCACACACACATCATACAGGTGGTGAGCACACACACACACACACACACACACATCATACAGGCGGTGAGCACACACACACACACACACACACACACACACACACACATCATACAGGCGGTGAACACACAAGTGCTAACTACATGGGAAATATGAGGCAATAAAAGGGCATGTTTAACATTTAGTCATTTAATGCTACAAAATAGTCGCTCTCTCACACGTGTAAGAGCAGATTCAGTAAGTTAGCACCCTGTCTAATCTCTTGAACTAAATAAGACCTCATTTTGAGATGTTCCAGAGTTCACTCACAACACGGTATGCATAACACCGAGGTGAAATGGGAGGGTATATGAAGTCAGTGATTAACACATACAGTACTATCATTATTATTGTTTGAGCATCTATGATTGTGCTTTTTCAATCTCTGAACTCTGAATATGAGCTAATCTCAGTTCCTCTCAGTCCTGCTGAGTAAATAAACACATGGAAAACATTCTGGCAAACAATCAAAATGTCTACAGAATAAACGTTTGCAAAAGCGTCTCATTTTGATCATAAACCCAACCGCGCTCGCTGCTAGTTTTTTAATCCCATCCCAGATTCCCTCTCTGCCTGTGTTCCCGTGGTGACAGCGGGGCCTACTCAATAGCGCATGGTGATGTATCGCCGCGACAACGTGATCTCGGTGAGCAGCTATCCATCACGCCCCGAGTGGCCATTCTTCGGTGGCAGGCTCTTTCCTGGCCTCTGAATGCGGTCCATTGAGCCGCGCGGCACTGCACAATCAGAGTGGGCTTAACAGCGCATTTACACACACTGTTTGCCAAGGGCTGAGCCAGTCTGGGAGGAATCCGCACCAAGGACTCGGTAAACACACACACACACACACACACACACACACACACACACACACACACACACACACACACACACACTCACACACAATTACACACACACACACACTCAATTACACATACACATACACATACACACACACACACACACACACACACACACACACACACACACACTCAATTACACACACACACACACACAATTACACACACACACAACACTCAATTACACATACACATACACACACACACACTCTCTCAATTACACATACAAAAACACGCACACTCGAATCCACACACCTGCATACACACTCATATACATGTGTGTGTGCATTGTACTGCAATTTAAACATGGTCAAGAGAGGGAAGGAGAAGGACTATGTTGTGAGTGATCATGTGTGTGTGTGTGTGTGTGTGTGTTTGGTGTGTATGTGACAGAGGATATATTGAGCACCAACACTCTTTAGACAGAGAGAGAGTGTGTGTGTGTGTGACAGAGGAGATATTGAACAGACATTTCTTCAGACAGAGTGTGTGTGTGTGTGTGTGTAATGTGTCAATGTGTGTGTTCCTTTCTCAAAGGGTTCATCATTAACCTGCCTGTTAATGTTAGCTCACATTAAAGGAGTGTGCTTTCAAATGAAAATGAATGAATGGAACCTCGCTTCTCGCATCAGTCAGGAAAAACACTGTTCACCATGTCACGATGATCAGCTATCCAGCAGCTGTGTGTAATCTTAGGTAATGTCAATACAATAATAATCTTAGGTAATGGCAATACTACATTGACATGGCGGCGGCTAGGCCTATGTCTCCAGGCATTTTGGTGTTAAAGTTAATGTTAGTTCGCTTTGCATGTGAACATGACGTGACTTGCGATGTAGGCTATGACACGAAGCAGTAGCCTAACATTCCCTTGCACTAAAATTAGCATTACACATA
>NC_063205.1:30626051-30638551 GCF_017589495.1 Alosa alosa | reverse complement strand
GAGGAGTTGCTTATATCTTGTGACAGTGCATCTTCAGCTGTGCTCCATACGTGTCTCTCGCCTCTCCCCTAATCACTTTTAACCGTCATTACCAATTTGCAAATGATGGTGAATAACTACTCATCATGAGATGTACAGTATTTTGTAATATATTTATTCTAATTATGTTTCCCATTGTAATCGTGCAATTTGTAATGTTTTGCATGGACGTGCGCTGGTGTGCATTCATGAATGATAGAAGGATGGTGTGCACCTGCCAATATGACTGTTGACAATAGTGTTGTCACGATACCAAAATTATGACTTCGATACGATACCTGCCATAAATATCACGATGCTCGATATTGAAACGTTGCTACGGCGAAATCCTAAGATATCTGGAAAAGAAAGGACTCATACCTCCTCCAAGTGTATTGAGTCATTTGTGTTGAATTCGGTGCACTTTTGTAGCGTGCAGGTCAATTCTGGGTTCTAAACTTCCTACATAATTATTATTTTTATAGTCAGTAAAATAGTAGGCCTACTTTGTGTGATTAAGTCCTTTATTTTTTGTTATAGTTCATTTACATTGTGTTGTGTTTTGCCAATAAAGTAGCTTTAAATAGCCAAACTAGGCTAGATCAAGGTTGAAATTACTGCATGCAAATCACTGAATGCTATGCAGAGGGGCCTAATCTTTAGGCCATCTGATGTACAGTATAGTTTTATCCACAAGGCCGAGGACGGTCGGCAAAGAACTACTGTATGTTGACGTTGGCTGCGCACTCACTCACTCACTTAGAGCTGCCTGCTTGACACGCCCACTTGCCTTGATGCGTGCAAGGAGCAGTGAGAGCAGCAGTTCACGCAGACACAGAACGTTAATTTTAATAAAGTATAGATTCTAAAAACGTCGGAAATCGTATCGTTTTTTGCGTGAAGGCATCGTGATACCTTTTTAGTATCGATACACCGTGCAACACTAGTTGACAATGCGCTCTTAAAATAACATACAACTCGCCATAGACTTCTGACCAGGTGTACAATAGCGATTTTTAGACAATGCGCCAGGCCACCCCTGGGCGCATTGTTTAAAAAATAAATGTGCAAAATACCGAATTAAACTTTGCGCGGGTGGAAAACGAGTTTTGTGTGTGTATATGTGTGTGTGTGTATATGTGTGTGTGTGTATCTGTGTGTGTGTGTGGGAGAATCTGCTGCTCCCAGCGTCTCTGTGTTACCCACTGTGTTATCACCCCATTAGTCCTTCAGGTAAGGTTGAGGTAATGCTGGTGTAGAAGAGAGCTGCTTAATGCTATACTTATATTATACTTATATTATACTTAATGCTATAAACAATCATTTATAAACAGGTAAATAATGAAGGCAAATAAGCCCTACATTTATTCTTATCACCAGAAGACCACAATAGGTGATCATTATAACTCAATTAATTTTCTGTCTTTGTTCCTGAAAATATGTTGGAATCTGACATCTGTGTGTGTGTGTGTGTGTGTGTGTGTGTGTGTGTGTGTGTTTTGGGCGGGGTAGTGTCCACTGCTGTTCTCGTGGTTATCTTTCGGCTCTGTTGCAGATGGATGCCCCCTTAGCGAGGGGTTTGGGTGTCGACCATTATCCTGACAAGATCTGGACATGGCTGGAATGACTGGGAATGAGGGAGGAGGGGCCCAGGGTGCCTGTGTGTGTGTGTGTGTGTGTGTGTGTGTGTGTGTGTGTGTGTGTATCTGTGTGTGTGTGTAGAGGGGTGTCGCAGGTCCAGCATTAGAGAGAGCATCAGTATGATGGCCCCCCTGTCGCCGGTGGTAGAGTAATGACCCCTGATTTTCCACTGGCTAATCCTCCTCTATTCCGGCCCGGGAATTACGGGATCAGCTTTCCGCTAATGTGAGAGAGGTGGAATGAGGGGGCAGTGATGACCCACACACACACACACACACACACACAGACACACACACACACACACAAAGACACACACACCTGTCATCAGTCCGAGCCCCCTCATCCCCTCCCATAATGGCTCTGGCCTGCTTGGCCACCTGGAGATGAACTGTGACCTTCAAAGAGACTAACAGGTTGGAAGGTGCAGGAGGTAGAGGGAGATGGAGGTGGTGGAGGAGGAGGAGGTGGAGGTGGATGTGGAGGGAGGTGGAGGAGGAGGTGGAGGGAGATGGAGACAAAGGTGGAGGGAGATTGAGGTGGAGGTGGAGGGAGGTGGAGGAGGAGGTGGAGGGAGGTGGAGATGGATTGATGATAATCTGCATGGGAAGACTGATGTGGATGAGTGTCACCCCCACCTATAACACAATAAAGTCCAAACCCCACCTATAGCACAATAAAGTCTAAACCCCACCTATGGCACAATACAGTCTAAACCCCACCTATAGCACAATAAAGTCTAAACCCCACCTATGGCACAATACAGTCTAAACCCCACCTATAGCACAATAAAGTCTAAACCCCACCACCTATAGCACAATACAGTCTAAACCCCACCACCTATAGCACAATACAGTCTAAACCCCACCTATAGCACAATAAAGTCTAAACCCCACCACCTATAGCACAATAAAGTCTAAACCCCACCTATAGCTGAGGGTTCCCTTAATAGTCTGGTATCGTTGCAATAATAAAAAAGTGTCAACGGGCCCTGCATGGCTTACTCTTTCTGTCTCAAACTGCTCAAAAATTGTGCGTTCAGCCGCCAGAATTTAACCCAATTAGGCGCTACTGGGGGAGGGAGTCCCTCACTATATGTCTGATATACTGATATGTTACTCAACACCTCAGCACAGGAAACATCCAGATCACTGCAAATCATTCTAGATCACTCCAGATCATTGCAGATCATTCCAGATTACTCCAGATCACTGCAAATCATTCCAGATCACTCCAGATCACTGCAGATCATTTCAGAATACTCCAGATCACTTCAGATCACTGCAGATCATTCCAGATTACTCCAGATCACTGCAAATCATTCCAGATCACTCCAGATCATTGCAGATCATTCCAGATTACTCCATATCACTGCAGATCATTCCAGATCACTCCAGATCACTGAAGATCATTCCAGATCACTCCAGATCACTCAGGCCCTGCTGGTTGAGGGGAATCCCTCACAGGTTTCCATGTGTATTCAATATATTTGACCAGGAACCAGGATGGTTAATTGAGTATGATTACTGCTGTATAGTATAGTAAAGTATGGTAAAGTCAGTATTTAGTATGATTACTGCTGTGCAGTATAGTAATAAACTATGGTAAAGTCAGTATTTAGTATATTGATATAGGGATTTAGCTTTCATTCTAAAGGACAGGGGGACTTGCGAAGTCATTGTTAGGGATCAAACCTGTTAACTGTTTCTCAAGTTGCAAAACTACTGCTGAATACTAGCATGAGTAGCATATTAGCCTCTTAGCATTAACCTGCAGAAATCTCCAATGATGTTGGCCAGTGACTGTAGAAACAGGAATGCATGTTAGCTAGGGATGGGCAAAGCGAGGCTTTATGAAACACTGAAGTGTTCGAAGCAATTGTGCCGAATTGTTCCGAAGCTTCGAAACAATTCCGACACCTCAGAGCTTTTTGGGGTAAAATAAATCTGTCAAATGCTTCGTATTGGAGATGCCGTCTTTAAAGTTCGTGGCTCGCTGTGTTACCTGTGTTCAGTCTTTGTCAAAAGCTAAGCAGTCATGCCCTTGGTCAATTACTGGATGGGAGACCACATAAAGTCACAATAAAGAGAATCTTATAGCTGCCATTAGTGTTTTCTAAATCACTTTCTTCTTATAAAAACTCCCTTTTGACCATTCTGAGAGTTTAGTTGAAACTGTGTGGTTAATGATGAAGTAAGAAAACATATAAACAGATACGATCTGAAACAATACCTTACAAATCAAACGGGAATCGAACCACATTTGAGCAGCGTGGGCTACCATGCAAAAAACACCCTCACTAACCACTACACCATCGTGGTTATTGCTTAAGAAAAGTCTACACTGTTAATTGAACGCGCGGGCACGCCTACTGACACCGGTGAAACGCACCGAAGGTTCACTTAACTTTGGTCACATGACATGGGGATTTTAAACAATGTTTCAAAGCAGTGGTCACATGACATGGCTGTTTTGAACCACGTTTCGAAGCAGTGTTTTGAAACACTTGTGCTTCAAAGCTTCGACACTGATTCGAGACGTCGGTTTCGAAAGTCACACCCCTAATGTTAGCACGTAAGCTCTCTCGATCATATGAAATGCTGTGAAATGCTGGCTGTGAAATGTTCTTAGCCTCGCATGTTAGCATGCTAGTATGGTAGCCTATTAGCATACACTCTCTCACCTGTAAAGTCCTCCTGGCACTCGCAGCTGTACCCTCCCTCCCTGCTGCGGCAGCGTCCGTTGTTGCGGCACGGCCCGGAGTAGCACAGGTCCACCTCGGTCTCGCAGTAGTCTCCGGTGAAGCCCGCCGGGCAGCGGCAGCGCAGGCCGTTAATGGGGTGGATGGGTCGGAACAGCATGGTGTCAGACGCAATGAAGGGCGGCGAGCTGTCGAAGCGCAGCACCGAGATGCACTTCATGTAGTTCTCACACGGCTCACGCAGGCAGATGTTGTCGTCGAAGGGCAGCACCTAAAGAGGAAGAGAAGAGAGTTCTGAAGTTCCACTAAAAGGGAGTACTGAAGTTCCACTAAAAGGGACAGTATTTCACTGAGTGAGGAGAGTTCTGAAGTTCTACTAAAAGAGAAAATAGTTCCCTGAGTGAGGAGAGTTCTGAAGTTCCACTAAAAGGGAGAATAGTTCCCTGGGTGAAGAGAGTTCTGAAGTTCCACTAAAAGGGAGAATAGTTCCCTGGGTGAAGAGAGTTCTGAAGTTCCACTAAAAGGGAGAATAGTTCCCTGGGTGAAGAGAGTTCTGAAGTTTCAGTTAAAGTTCATGTTCATTAGATACACCTCCAAATACAAACAAAAACACAAAGAACTCCTATATAAAATATAAACTCCTATATAAAATATAAACTCCAAGCAAAAGACGCAAAAAAATAGCTTATTGTTATTTTTGCATTTAAACTCTACCACATTTGATATATGTGTGTAGAGTTTAAATGCATAAAAAAACAACAAAACAAAAATGTAACAAGACTGACCCTTAGTTTTAAAGAATTACATAATTTGCAAAATAAAACATAGACCACCCACACACACACACACCTGTTGGCTGGAGATGTGCTGCAGCATGGTGCGGTTCAGGTAGATGCACACTCACACACACACACACACACACACACACACACACACACACACACACACACACACACACACACACACACACACACACACACCTGTTGGCTGGAGATGCGCTGCAACATTGTGCGGTTCAGGTAGATGCACACACACACACACACACCTGTTGGCTGGAGATGCGCTGCAGTCATGGTGCGGTTCAGGTAGATGCACACACACACACACACACACACACACCTGTTGGCTGGAGATGCGCTGCAGCATGGTGCGGTTCAGGTAGATGCACACACACACACACACACACACACACACACACCTGTTGGCTGGAGATGTGCTGCAGCATGGTGCGGTTCAGGTAGATGCACACTCACACATACACACACACACACACACACACACACACACACACACCTGTTGGCTGGAGATGCTTGCAACATTGTGCTGGTTCAGGTAGATGCACACACACACACACACACCTGTTGGCTGGAGATGCGCTGCAGTCATGGTGCGGTTCAGGTAGATGCACACACACACACACACACACACACCTGTTGGCTGGAGATGCGCTGCAGCATGGTGCGGTTCAGGTAGATGCACACACACACACACACACACACACAACACACACACCTGTTGGCTGGAGATGTGCTGCAGCATGGTGCGGTTCAGGTAGATGCACACTCACACACACACACACACACACACACACACACACACACACACACACACACACACACCTGTTGGCTGAGATGCGCTTGCAACATTGTGCGGTTCAGGTAGATGCACAATAATAATAACACACACACACACACCTGTTGGCTGGAGATGCTTGCAGTCATGGTGCGGTTCAGGTAGATGCAACACACACACACACACACACACACCTGTTGGCTGGAGATGCGCTGCAGCATGGTGCGGTTCAGGTAGATGCACACACACACACACACACACACACACACACACACCTGTTGGCTGGAGATGCGCTGCAGCATGGTGCGGTTCAGGTAGATGCGCTCCTGCAGGTCTTCTGAGGGGAAGAAGCGTTGCGCTACGCCTCGCGCGCCCTCCCCCGACCCCAAACTCCCCGAAGGAAGCGTGGGTCCGGGTCGCCGACGGCAACAGGGCGGAGAAGGTGACGTTGAGGATGGCGCCGTGCACGTCCGTGTCGTTCTGGACGTTGAAGACGAAGACAGCGTCGCGGCTGGTGGACAGGACGGCGGCCACTCCGTCCATGAAGAGGGACAGCATTGGGGACAGGAAGTGCTCCTGCGACACGTTCTCCAGGCGCACCGTGATGCTGTTGGTCAGCATGTCGTCCGTGATGATGGTCACACGCAGCGTGCAGAAGGCCGTCACGCGGTGAAGACCGTCTGTTATCAGAGGGGACAGAAGGGGAGAGGGACTTTAACAACGTTGACCTCAGCGAATGAAGTTAAATTACTGTTAAATTTCGTTAATCGCATAGGTATACATGACCTCAGTGACTGAAGTTAAATTAATCAGTCCGTTAATCACTGAACTGAATTGACCGTAACTCAGACAAATGATCCTACAGGTATACATTTACATGCACATTAGAATGATCCTACAGGTTTACATCTACATTTATATTTATATATAATAACTATGCCCAGATTGTCAGAAGTTGTCCAGTTGGACATGTTGATCTTGTCTGCTTCTGTGCTGGACAGAGCACCAGTTCAGCACTACTTGTGGACGTTCCCAATTCACTTTAGAGGATCCTCAAAGCCACTCAAACTTTCAGACACAAACCAAAAAGTCCAATGGAATTTACTACGTGACTTGGCATGTGTCTGTATGTGTGGACAAAGAGAAACAGGGACTCTGTGTGTGTGTGTGTGTGTGTGTGTGGCTTGTGTATCCACACAAGGTGAGAACAGCTGCCCCACCTTCACGGTTTAAGTGCTGATTTCCTGACAAATATTATGCTAACTCAGACACTTACACACACACACACACACACACATACAGGCACACACACACACACACACACACACACACACACACACACACACACACACACACACACACACACATTCTGTGCCAGAGTATTCCCCTTTCCTGCTTTTCCTGGACAGCTCTCCAATATTGAGTATGTGTGTGTGTGTGTGTTTTGTGTGATTCCATTAAGTTCTTCTGTTCTCTGAGGGCTCTCTGTTTCGTTTACACGCCATCGCCTGACGCCTCATAACGGGGCGTCATAGCGGGGCGTCATAGCGGTGCGTCGACAGCGTGGCCCGCAGAGTGTCTGTGTGCTCTCTCCAAGCTCTACAGCATCGCCTGGCGCGTCATAATGGTGCGTCATAATAACGGGGCGTCATAACGGTGTGTCATAATAACGGGGCGTCATAACGGTGCGTTGACAGCGTGGCCCTGCAGAGCCCTCTGCGTGACTTGCGTGACTATGTACTGTACCCCCTCCAAACCTGACGTGTCATGACGGTGCTTATAGAGGATACTGTATGAGTGCATACTGATTATGAATTACACAAATACTCATAAACAATCCTCTAGTGTCAAGTGAAACTTCAACTAATGTGAAGTTCAGGTGTAAGCCATGACCTGACATTCCCTCACCTCGTCAGCAAGTGTGTGTGTGTGTGAGAGTGACCAGGGTGAGTCACACACCACACACACGCACAAACACACACACAGTCCACACACAAACACACACACTCACACAAATACATACACACACACACACATCTGCTGACGAGAGAATCCAAGCCCTTCACACACAACAAAAGAGTTTCATGGAGTGTGTTTGCCTGGGCCTATCTCTGTGTTTGAGGGGTAGGAGCCATGTGTGGGTCACACACACACACACACACACACACACACACACACACACACACACACACACACACACACACACACACACAGTAACTGATGGTGGCAGCTGTGATAGGACTGAGATAAGATAGGAGCCTAGAGCAGGAGGCCTCTCTGAACAACTTATGAGGAACTGCACTCAGAGGGAGAGGGAGGGGAAGAGAGAGAGAGAGAGAGAGAGAGAGAGAGAGAGAGGGAGTGAGGGGGGAGCATGGAGAGAGAGAGGGAGAAAGAGAGAGAGAGAGAGAGAGAGAGAGAGAGAGAGAGAGAGGAGGGAGCAGGGAGAACAGTAAGGAGTAAAGAGAGTGAGAAAAAGAAAGAGAGTTGAGTAAACAGAGAGAGAGAGTGTGTGTGTGTGTGTGTGTGTGGTGTGTGTGTGTGTGTGTGTGTGTGAGGTGTGTGTGTGTGTGTGTTTGTGTGTGTGTGTGTGTGTGTGTGTGTGTGTGGTGTGTGTGTGTGTGTGTGTGTGTGTGTGAGTGTGTGAGAGAGAGAGTGTGTGTGTATGTGTGTGTGTATAGTATGTGTGAGAGAGAGAGAGATAGTGATGAGGAGTATCCATTTTTCTCTTCAGTCTCCATCTGTTCCTGTCTGACGACTGTCTTGTTTTTCCACATGGTGTACTACAGGATCAATCAACCAATATACCACACACACACACACACACACACGCACGCATGTATGCACGCACACACGAGCACACACACACAAACACACACACACACACACACACACACAACACACACACACACACACACACACACACACACACAGAGGCACAGAAAAAACACACAGGAAGCGCAAAACAATACACACACACACACACACACACACACACACACACACACACACACAAACAAAAACACACACACACACACACACACACACACACACACACACACACACAGAGGCGAAACACACACACACACACACACACACACACACACACACACACACACACACAGGCGCAAAAACACACACACACACACACACACACACACACACACACATATACACACAGGAGCAAACACACATACAATCATAAATACACAACCACAAGTATGAAAACACACAAACACACACTCACGATGACACTGACATTTACACACACACACACACACACACACACACACACACACACACACACACACACACGTACTGCCAGACACATATCCATCAGACCGTCTAAGCACACCTCCTACACAGCAGAAAGAGTAGTTGGGGAAATTAAAACACAGACAGACCTCCAGTAGGCTGAGGAAATCTCTCACTCACACACACACATAGACACACACACCACACACATACATACACATACACACACACACACACACACACACACACACACACACACACAGACAGACCTGCAGTGGGCTGAGGAAATCTCTTTTCACACACACACACACACACATGCGCATACATACACACACACACACACACAGACAGACCTGCAGAGGGCTGCGGAAATCTTATACACACAAACACGCATATACATGCACATACGCACGCACACACACATGCGCACGCACGCACGCACACACGCACACACACAGACCTCCAGTGGGCTAAGGAAATCTCTCTCACACACACACACACATATGCATACACACACACATGCGCACACACACACACAGACCTCCAGTGGGCTGAGGAAATCTCACACACACATGCACACACACACACGCACGCACCCATAGAGCACGCACATACACAAACACAGATCTCCAGTAAGCTCTGGAAATTTCTCACACACACGCACACACACACACAGACACACACACACATACACACACACACACACACACACACACACACACACACACACACACACACACACACACACACACACACACACAGCTTCACTGTCTATGTCAATAACAGTGGTCAGTATCTGTCACTCAAATTTGACAAGCATGAGGGATGAGTTTCATTTCTGGGCAAATCATCATCATCACTGGACTGGACGGTAGAGGTCTGCACTCCCGCATGTAGATCCGCTGGTCCCGACAAAAAGACTCATGGCGCTGGACAAACTTTGAAAGCTCTTTATGGAGTGGGCGGGATGAGAGGTGCTTCAAGGGTGGGACAAACTGATGATTCACTGCATTCCCCGCAAATAAAAACATGGCGAAAAAATTAAACTATGGAAATGAGTACTGTTCATAACTATAGTTCAGCTGGATGTTCTGTTAGGCAGCATTAAAAAACGGGGTTTAAGCATAACTGACGGATAGCAGGCCTATAGCCTATATTGTCATTTAGCCCAATGCGGGTTCAATTTGTTCCTGCTGCTCATTGTCAAACTTCAAATCAAAGCATGACAGAGGAAGAGGGCACCAGACTAGGCCTACTTCAGTTGTTATTCAGAACCAAGAAACTGACATCTGGAGTCTTTCTCAGGTGTGTGTGCTCCTTTCGTGAGACAGAAAGAAAAGCTGAATAGGCTATCCCTCCTGCATGCGGGCTTTAGCGGGCGGGAGCGGGACATCATGTTACAGATGCGGGCCGGAGTGGGACTAAAAATGACACATTAATGCAGGAGCGGGCAGACCTCTACTGGACAGTATCCCCCTCTCCTTTCCTCTCCTCTCCTGTCCTCTCCTGTCCTCTCCTGTCCTCCTCTCCATTCCTCCTCTCCTCTCCGCTGCTCTCCTCTCCTCCTTTCCTCTCCTCCTCTCTTTTATCTGTCTGTGTCTTTCCTATCTCTTGCTATGCCTATCAAGAGATACACACACACACACACACACACACACACACACACACACACACACACTCTCTCTCTCTCTCTCTCTCTCTCTCTCTTTTCATCTGTCCCTCTCTGGTAACACATTCCAGCACGGTGTGAGTGATGTTATATTTAGCTGCTCAGCTGCTGGGATGGGAGTCCCACCCTAGGGTTTGGGAAGGAGAGTGTCACCGGCCATCTCATCCCTGTGTGTGTGTGTGTGTGTGTGTGTGTGTGTGTGTGTGTGTGTGTGAGAGCAAATGCGTGTGTGTGTGTGTGCACTGCGCGCTAATCTGACCCCCGTGGAAAAAGAAAACTAGCTGCCAGCGTGTGAACAGCATGACCCCCACCCCCCAAAGAGGACCTGATTGAACACACCTCAAAGCAGCGCTGTCGCTCAATGAAGCAGGCTAACGATCGACTCCTAATAACTCATCATGCCACCAGGACTTCTAATAACGAACGACTCCTACTGTAATAACTCCTCATGCCATCAGGACTCCTGATATAACAACAGCAGCATTAGCAGCATTAACAGGGTGAATGGCTCTGGAGCCTCTGCTAACAGACCAGGGAAAACACACTTAGGCTATTAGGAGTAGCTAACAATTGGTAGGCCTTTCATATCGATTTGACAAATGATAAAACTGTGTGTGTGTGTGTGGGGGGGGTTGTTAGTGAGTGAGTGAGTATGAGTGTGTGTGTGTGTGTGTGTGTGTGTGTGTGTGTGTGTGTGTGTGTGTGTGTGTGTGTGTGTGTCGATGTACGTGTGTCAGTCAGTGAGTGTATGAGAGAGTTAATAATTGAGCTCTCCTGGCGTCTACTCAGGGAAGATTGAGGCCAAAAGATAAGCCGGTGTGAGCTAATTCTGCTACAAACACACTACACTAGTTTCCCCACGTGCAGCTGGAACAGCAGGAGACACAAAACAGCAAATCCTGTACGCTCAGGCACCACTAGGCCAGCTTGCTCCTCTGATCTGGCATCAGATACAACAGTAGACCGTGGGCCAGCTCAGAGACTGGACAGGATACCAAGGGCCACAGACTGACCGGAACAACGACAACGACAACAACAACAACACAGAGTTCATGGACATGCCAAACTAGGGATGAACCAAATTGGACTTCTACCAATTTTTGATATGACGATATTTAGGAAACCCGAGAGAACCGTAGCCAAAGATCCGTTCTACTGTAAAGCATGACGCATGTGGACAAAGATCAGTTCTACTGTAAAGCATGACGTATGTGGACAAAGATCCATTCTACTGTAAAGCATGACACATTTGGACATAGGAAACCAGATTGAGAACCCCAACCAAACATTAATATCAAACATTACGTCCAGATTGAGAACCCCAACCAAACATCAGTATACAACATGACACAGATTGAGAACCCCAACCAAACATCAGTATAACATGACGCTGGTGGACTTTAGAAACTGTCACAGTAACAGTCAGCTGTCAGCTGTATGTCACAGATTTCAATCTGTCCAATCAGATTCAGTTTCACAGTTTCCAGTGTCCAATCAGGCCTTCTGTCCTGTGCTGTCAATCATTTCTGCTCACACTTCTTCGAGTGCTTGATGCGGGTGGTCAACTGGGATTTCTAACGAACAAACACACACACACACACACACACACACACACACACACACACACACACACACACACACACACAC
>NC_063205.1:30601051-30606051 GCF_017589495.1 Alosa alosa | reverse complement strand
GTGTGTGTGTAAGAGAGAGGAGGAGTGTGTGCGCGAGGAGAGAGGGCAGCTGTTGCCTGGCAGACCCAGTATGGAAACTGTCTCCTACACCGCTGCATGACTTGGGAGGAGTGTGTGTGTGTGTGTGTGTGTGCAACATAGAGATGTGTGTGTGGTGTGTGTGTGCGTGTGTGTGTGCGCTGGGGTAATCCATGAGGGACCAGGCTGGGGGGCTCAAGAATGGGCACAGCGGTGGCACTGGGTTGGCGTTCCCACATCAGCTGGCATGGAGGCTGGCATGGAGGCTGGCATGGAGGCTGGCACACCACGGCTCAACTCGGATGCGCTGCCATGCGCTGGCAGAGAGACAAACTAATAAACAAACAAACAAACAAACCGCAATCCCACTGAGTGATGAAAACAATAAACAATAAACAATAAACTCTGCCAGTCTAAGGGACGTGGACTCGAGCTGCACTGACCTGGAGATACCTGAAAATACTCACACACTGACACACACACACACACTCACAGTGCCAGGACTTGTTGGGGAGATTTGTGGGACTTCCCCAAGCACACCCTGCATAAATGGATTGGTGGATGGATGGTTCAGTGACTAAATTCAATGATTGACTGAACGAGTGATTGACTGAAGGAGTGCATGAACGAATGAATGAATGAATGAATGAATGAATGAATGAATGAATGAATGAATTAATTAATGAATAGATGGATGGATGAATGGATGAATTAATTAATAGATGGAAGAATGAATGAATGAATGGATGGATGGTTCAGTGACTAAATTCAATGATTGACTGAACGAGTGATTGACTGAAGGAGTGCATGAACGAATGAATGAATGAGTGAATGAATGAATGAATGAATGAATGAATGAATGAATGAATTAATTAATTAATGAATAGATGGATGGATGAATGGATGAATGAATTAATAGATGGAAGAATGAATGAATGAATGGATGGATGGATGAATGGATTAATGAATGAATGAATGAATAGATGGATGGATGGATGGATGGATGGGTGGGTGGATGAACGGATGAACGGATGAATGAATGAATGAATGAATGGATGGATGAATGAATGAATGAATGGATGAATGGATGAATGGATGGATGGATGGATGGATGAATGAATTAATAGATGGAAGAATGAATTAATAGATGGAAGAATGAATAGATGGATGGATGGATGGATGGATGGGTGGAAGAAAAAGTAGTTTTATGCTGAGGAAGGGAATCTAATCCAGAGAGGTTTCTGCCTTCTGACTCCTTACAAGGCTGCACTCAGACCCTGATGAAAATCTTACAGTAGCCAAGCACACACACACACACACACACACACACACACACACACACACATATACACACACACACTCTGACTTAGCCCAGTTTCACTGAAGTAACTTTACAAGCGTGAGTCAGTGGAGTGGTCAGTTTAGGTGGATATCAGTGATTTACACATGCTATTCAGCAAGGCCAGTCCGCAGCCAACCACACACACACACACACACACACACATACCGCACACACACACACACCGAAGCCAAAAGGCCTTCAGACCATGCAACGTTTGGCAGTAAAGCCTGCAGATTACATTCTGCCCTCAATATCACTTTCCAGCCGTGAGAATGGGGACCAGGTTAACGGAGCCTGCACTACTGCCTGTTATCAGAATGTGTGTGTGTGTGTGTGTCTGTGTGAGTCAGCAAGTGAGAGAGAATGCCGGAATGTTAGATTGCGGATGAATGTATCTGCTGAACAAGGTTGTGAGAGGGTATTGGCTATTGTGTGTGTGTCAGTATGATATGTGTCATTGTAAATACACTGAGAAAGAATGATAATTGTTGAAAAAGTAGTTTGAAAGTGTGTGAGTACATGTGTGTGCATGTGTGTGACTTACGCGTGTGTGTGTGTGTGTGTGTGTGTGTGTGTGTGTGTGAGTTACGTGTGTGTGTGTGTGTGTAGGTGTTACGTGTAAGGTAACGCGTGTGTGTGTATGTGTGTGTGTGTTACGTGTAAGGTAACGTGTGTGTGTGTGTGTGTGTGTTACGTGTAAGGTACATGTGCTCACATGTTTGACCTGGCCTGTGGTTGATCTCCCGTGCCTGAGATGACCTCACTGTCGCCATGGGTTACAACCTCTGACCCTTCTTCCCTTTCATCCCAGAGCATCCCCGCCACAGACGGCAAACGTGAATTAGCCAGATGCATCATGGGATGCTGGCATCTGTGGCTCAGCCCACTCTGGGCGGGCCTTCCTGTGTTGGTAACCGTGGTGATGAGGCATTTTTGATCACTTCCTGGAAAATATGGTCTCATCCCTCACACACCACATAGCTTAGTAATTAGCCTGGTGCTTCACACTGATATACGACATGCGGCCAGAGGGGACGGTTATCTGTGTGTGTGTTTGTGTGTTTGTGTGTGTGTGTGTGTGTGTGTGTGTGTGTGTGTGTGTGTGTGTGTGTGTGTGAGAGAGAGTTTGACTGTTTCAAAGTTTACATGAATGTGGTTTTATGTGCAAGCATGTGTAAATGAGAGAGAGAGAAAGAGTCAGTTTGATTTTGTCTGTGTATGTGAGTGAGTTTGTGTATATGTTTGTGTGTGTGTTTGAATGTGTTAGTGTGTGTGTGTGTCTATTGGAATGCAGAGGTCTGAAATATGAGATGTGGTGAGGACTGGGGGAACCTCCTGCTGGGAAAAACGCCCCTCTGCTGCCCGCTGGTCTCCGCTGGTCTCCGCAGGCGTCCGTGAGATCGTCCTGGGCGCTCAGACAAGGCGCTCATTTTCTCCCCTTTTCTCCATCACACTGACTCAGCCATCGTATCATCTCTCCTCATTCATCTAGACATCACTCTGCCATCACCTCCCTAGTCTCTCCTCCTCAGTCATTTGGCCTAAAATGCATCTGAAAATAGCTGGTTATACCCAAACCACCCAGACTGGGTGAAAATAGCTAGCAAGCTCTCCCACCCGACTCAGACTGGGTGAAAATAGCTAGCTAGCTCTCCCACCCCACTCAGACTGGGTGAAAATAGCTAGCTAACTCTCTCATCCCTTGTGTGTCTCCCATCAGAATGGGAGAAGGCAACCAACCTTCCTTCTAATGCCCCCTCAGAGCAGGTGGCCATCTTCTAATGCCCCCTCAGAGCGGGTGAGGTGGTGGCCATCTTCTAATGCCCCCTCAGAGCAGGTGGCCATCTTCTAATGCCCCCTCAGAGCGGGTGAGGTGGTGGACATCGCAGAGCACCTTCATGGCACTTTCTCCCTCTCTCTCTTCTAAAGAATAACTTTTGATGAAGGACAAAAGGGCAGTCCCTAGTTACCTGGCACTCGCTCTTTCACACACACATACACTGTGTGTCTGAATATGTGAGTGTGTGTGTGTGTGTGTGTGTGTACATGTGAGTATGTGTATGCCAGTGTGTATAAGTGAGTTTGTATGTATTTGGGTATGTGCATGTGAATGAGTGTGTGTATGTGAGTGTGTAATTTATATAAGTGTGTGTGTGCATGTGAATGAGTATGTGTATGTGAGTGTGTAATTTATGTAAGTGTGTGTAATGTATGCGATGAGTTTGCAGGCGGCCTGGTTATCGGTTGAATGTGGGAGATTATCTGCCTTCCTTCACTGGACCTCATTAACCTCTCCTTCTGAGTGTGTGTGTGTGTGTGTGTGTGTGTGTGTGTGTGCCATCATTAACACACTCATATACCTAGCCTATGTGTGTTATGAACTGGACATTACTGCTTTCACCAAGACTTTCTCTCTCTCTTTCTATTGTCTCCCTCTCTCTCCCTTTCCTTCACTTCTCTCTCTCTATTTCCTTCTCTCTATCTCATCTCTCTCTCTCCTTCTCTTTCTATCTCTCCCTCTCTATCTCTCTCTCCCTCTCTTTCTATCTCCCCTCTCTCTCTCTCTCCCTCCTAGAGAATGAAAGAGAGTAGGAGTGGAGTGGAGGGAATGAAACTCTAAGAATAAGAAATGACATCACTCTGTCACACACACACACACACACACACACACACACACACACACACACACACACACACACAGAGACACACACACACACACTCTGGTAGTCGAAACTTCTGCTCCTGCGTCCTTATCTTTGGGAGTGCAAATAAGATGGTGTGTGTGTGTGTGTGTGTGTGTGTGTGTGTGTGTGTGTGCATATCAATCTCAGCATCACATGAATCTCAGCCAGCACACACAGGCTCATTGTGAAGCTCCTGCAGGATCACTGGACTCTACAGCACTTTAATGTAAATGTAATTTAAGAGCCCTTAAAACAGAATCAGGAGCACACACACACACACACACACACACACACACACACACACACACACACACACACTCTCTCTCTCTCTCTCTCTCTCTCTCTCTCTCTCTCTCTCTCTCGCTCTCTCTCTCTGGGAGTGCAAATAAGATCGCACACAAACAGCAAGGGCTACACCAGACACGCAACACACACACACACTGTCTGTGTGCGTGCGTGCGTGCATGTGTGTGTGTCTCTGTGTATGTACGTGCATGTGTGTGTGCGTGTCTGTGTGCGTGCGTGCATGTGTGTGTCTGTGTCTGTGTACGTGCATGTGTGTGTGTGTACGTGCATGTGTGTGTGTGTGTGTGTCTGTGTGCGTGCGTGCGTGCATGTGTGTGTGTGCGTGTCTGTGTACGTGCATGTGTGTGTGCGTGTCTGTGTGCGTGCGTGCATGTGTGTGTGTGTGTCTGTGTACGTGCATGTGTGTGTGCGTGTCTGTGTGCGTGCGTGCGTGCATGTGTGTGTGTGTGTGTGTGTGTGTGCGTTTGAGTCAAGGAGTGTGGCGGTAACAATAAATCAGTAGTCCCTCCTCTCAAACAGTTTGAGTGACAGACAGGTCCTTAAAGCTGTTTAGTGGGTCCATCTTGACAAAGCCGGCCTCTTTGATCAGCCGGTCACCTCTTCAGGTCCATCAGCAGGGTTAAGCACCTTCGCCTCTGCCTCTGTGTGTG
>NC_063205.1:30586051-30591051 GCF_017589495.1 Alosa alosa | reverse complement strand
CGGTCAGTGGCGGAGATCTGGAGCACGCTGGTGAAGGTGGGCGCGTCCTCGAACACGCTGCCCTGGTACTTGGACTGGCCGAAGCGCGGCTCGTTGTCGTTGGCGTCCTGCACCATGATCTCCACGTAGGCGGTGTCCGACTTCTGCGGGATGCCGTTGTCGCGGGCGACGATGGCCAGCGTGTACGAGGCCAGGTCCTCGTAGTCCAGCTCGGTGCGCGTGGTGATGGCGCCGGTGTCCGGGTCGATGGCGAACTGCGGCACGTTGTCCTCCATCACGTAGGTGATGCGCGCGTTCTCGCCCGTGTCCTCGTCCGAGGCGCTGATGACCACCACGGTGGAGCCCACCGGCCGGTCCTCGCAGACCGGCACCTGGTAGTTGGCGCTTTGGAAGACGGGCCGGTATGTTGTTGGCGCCGGTGACGCTGGACGAGGACGATGCGCCAGGTCGCGCTGCGCCGCCCGAGGCGGTCAGCGCAGCGCCGCACTGCCGTTCCTGCTTGTAGTCCAGCGGCAGGGCCAAGGTCAGCAGGCCGCCGCCACTCTGGCTGGTGATGGCGAAGCGGTTGCGCGTGTTGCCGCTGGCAATCTGGTAGGTGACCACGCTGTTGACGTCGCGGTCCACGGCGGTCACCGTCAGCACGCTGGTGCCCACCACCGCGTCCTCGTTGATCTTCAGCGAGTACGAGCGCTGTGTGAACTCGGGCGCGTTGTCGTTGACGTCCAGCACCGTGATGCTGATGCTGGCCGACGAGGAGAGGGGGGAGGGGACGCCGTTGTCGCGCGCCTCCACGCCGAACGTGTAGAACTCGGTGGTCTCGCGGTCCAGCTCGGTGCTGACCGTCACCCAGCCCGTGCTGTTGTTGATGGTGAATGGGAAGCCCGGCGAGGTGTCGCTCAGCCGATAGTCCAGCCGAGCATTCTCCCCAGCGTCGGCGTCGATGGCCTGGATGTGGATCACTGAGTGGCCGATGGCCACGTTCTCCAGCACCGTGGCCTGGAAGGGCGTGCTGACGAACATGGGCGCGTTGTCGTTGACGTCCACCACCCGGATGACCACCATCCCCGTCCCGTTGATCAGCGGAGGTCTGCCTCTGTCCTGGGCTTTAATGCGCAGGTTGTACTCTCGGATCATCTCGTAATCCAGGGGGTTGATGACATCGATCACGCCCGAGGAGGAGTGGATGTAGAACTGGCCCTTCACGTTGCCGCTGATGATGCTGTAGAGCACATTGGCGTTGTTCCCCTCGTCTTTGTCTGTGGCCGACACCTGAGCTACCTGCGTGTTGACCGCCACATTCTCCGGCACCTGCACTACATACCTCTTCTCGCTAAACTGGGGGTAATTGTCATTCTCATCCTCCACGGTTATGTACAAAGTAGCGTTCGCGTTACGCGGACCGGGATCTCTACCCTGATCGTTGGCTTCGACTATCAGTTTGTACTGCGTCATTGTCTCCCTGTCTGGGGGAATCCTGATTTTCACGAGCCCATTTCGCGGGTCAATCTCAAAACCGGAGTTCACGCCGTCTCCGTTGACTATTCTGTAAATCATGTTTGCGTTTGAGGGAGTGTCCCCGTCATTGGCCCGAATGGTGATAACTTCGAAGCCCACTTCGACATTCTCACGAATGGTCACCCTATACTCAGAGAGCTCAAACACAGGCGTGTGGTCATTGGTATCTCTCACAGTGACGGTGAGGTAAGAAGTGGCCGAGCGGGGAGGGCTGCCGTGATCAGTGGCAGTTACTTTGAAGACGTGAGTGTCTTTGACTTCCCTGTCCAGGGGCTGCGCCGTAACAATGCTGCCTGTCTGCGGGTCAATTACAAAGAAATCATCGGATCGCTTATCAAACAGAGCCTCCATGGCGTACTTAATCCTACCCGCTTCTCCACTATCCGTATCAGTAGCTTTCACATTGATAACACGAGTGCCCGCTGGCTCATTCTCCGGGACGGATACTTGATAATTGGGCAACTGAAATGTGGGAGCAGAATTTGGTGCTCTTTTTATTCTCAGATGTCGTGTACTAGGTTTGTTTTGAAGCGACTCTGAAGACACGTAGTGCGCTTTTGGCCCGAATAGTAATCTGACGCGCATGGAAACGCTGTCTCCCAACGAGCCGTGCACTGTACACCAAAAAAACATTTCGCTACGCTCCCACGGTTCGGTACAGTGTTCATGGTTCAGAAATAAACTCCCGTTATTCACTACTGCAATACCATATGCGTTTGTGCAAGAATAACGAGATAAAGTGGTCTGCTTCAGGGATTCAGGTAAAAAGTCGTTCACATTGAAAAGTAAATTACCTGAAGACAAGCAGGAAGTCTCCCCTAACTGGAAAAGGTGATCGGCAGAAATATCGGGCTTATCAATGAAACTCTTTCTTTTGTATTTGATAAAACAATTCTGTCCGTGAACAAACACATTACAATGTGTCAGGACAAATTTTTCAGATGTCACAGATCTTATCTTGACATAGAGAGGCGCCGGGTTCTTAGGTAAGCGCGCACAGTCCGCCCTGCTAGAAACTCTCACCACTCCGTCTCGCCAGTCCACAGTTACAAACTCCCTTAGATATTTTGCTGTTAAAGTCCTGTCAATTTTGTATGTCCAGCCGGGTCCGAGTGATACATTTGTCAGCACGTCCCCTGGTAGTAAAGTGTCAGATACGTGTAGGTCTAAACATCCCATTAACGGCAAACTACATATGAAGCTTACCCAGGTCCAATGCAGCCCTACTTCCATGGTTTAAAATTCCTTAGTTCCGCGGAACTTCAAAAACACCTCGGCAAAGTCCATCAACTCTCTCTCTCCCAACACGGTGTCTTTCTTTTAACCTTCATTTTCCCAGTTTTAACGGCGAAAAAGTCACTGTACTACTGGTATCCATAGGGCGAGGTGGCATTATCCCATGTAAAGTTTAAAATGACGACAAAATGGCTCCGCGCCGCCCGCGACTCGCTCGCTCCCCTC
Organism: Alosa alosa; assembly: GCF_017589495.1. NCBI lineage: Eukaryota > Metazoa > Chordata > Actinopteri > Clupeiformes > Clupeidae > Alosa > Alosa alosa. The sequence continues at coordinate 30,588,075 of NC_063205.1, read as the reverse complement.
CTCCGAGCGTGATTAGCATAAACCTGCTGCGTTGCCCGGAGAGGTGCTCTCACGTGGGGCTTTCTCTTGAGGGCTCTTGCGAATCTACAAAAGCCTTGCGGGAATTGCCGGTGCCGTTGGCATTGTTATTCAGTTCTCCATTGAAAGTTTTTCACCACGCGTCCTGTTGTTTTGATGAGCTATTCTCGACTGAAATCAATATGAAGGAGGTTAGAACAATTTAGTGGAAACTTTCCTCACTATTTGCAGCCAGTTCTTACAAATATGACATGAAAGGTCGAATACCTTTATATTTCCGATATCAAGTCATTTTAAATGCGTAATGTCTTGGGCATATTTGAGCTTTCCTTTTTGCGCATATGCCATCCCTGGATGATTAAAACAACACACGTAAAAAGAAAACAAAACAAGATTCGGCCTATACAATACATTATTAGATGTAATGTAACCATTTGAGTTAAGTAAGACAGACAAAAATAACCAGCTAATGGCTCCTTAGACTACTTATGCCTTTAGCCTACATTAGGGTAGCCTACTGTTTCATTTGATTTTTTTTCTGTTTTTCGTCCACAATCGCTCCGTAACAAACTGTCTATAACAAACAGGGTACTTTGTAACTCAATCGCAATAGCTTCCTTTCTTTAAGTATTCAATCCCGCTCTGACTGTGACCTAAATTCACCTGAGTAGAGCGGGCCGCCCACCCGGGCAGGCAGGTGGTACTCGGTTGGTGGTAACCTTAGGCCCTGCGCCTCCCCTGAGGTTCGGTTTGGGACAAAACCTAATCCGGAGGACACCCATCTCAATTAATTTAAGATTAGAGCAGACACTGGTCCGGAGGCGCCCTCTGGTGGCCAAACAGTGAAACATGCACTAAAAAGCCATGTCAATGGAATTAGACATGACCTGATGCGAACTCTACGGTGATCTCTTGATTGGCTGGCATTTCCCTGTACGTACTGTCTGATTCAACTTTCTCCTCACCTTCCTCATCCACTTAGCTCTGAGTGTGACAGATAAAACCGTTTAACAACTGTGAGAACACCATGCAGTGCAGTCTGTTAGACACAGCAGGCTATCTTATTTTGGGGTGCATACATTGAGACACCATTACCAAAATAATTAAATATAAAGGGCATAGCTATAGGGCCCATCCACACGGAGACACTTTTTGGGTTAAACGCAGAGGTTTTGCTTCGTCTTGGCCGAACGTCCAAACGAATCCTGTAAACGCACTGCCCGAAACCGCACTTTTTTGAAACCTGGTCCCAGAGTGGAAAAATCTGAAACCGTAGCCCTTTTGAATTCGTTTGGACAGCGAAACCGCACATCCTACTTATGTATCGATGATGTCATCGCCACACCTCAGCTGCCCTGGACTTGACACTTATAGTATTGCCTAACAATACTAGTTTTCATACATGACATTAGATAGATAGATAGATACTTTATTGATCCCCGAGGGGAAATTCAGGAAATTCAGATTACCTACGATTACACTCCGTAAGATAAATATCACAACTGGTGAAAGGCAAGCGCGATAGCTTATGACTTGGTGGACTGAACACTGTTTTTCTATGTTTTTTTTTTTTTAAATGATTACTTTTTAAACACTTTTACATTATTGCCCTTTTATGCTTTTATGTACTATCATTATGTGTTTTATGTTTTCTTCTTCTTATTATTATTTTATTATTCTTTACTTTTTAAACTATTCTAAATTCACCTGAGTAGAGCGGGCCGCCCACCCGGACAGGCAGGTGGTACTCGGTTGGTGGTAACCTTAGGCCCTGCGCCTCCCCTGAGGTTCGGTTTGGGACAAAACCTAATCCGGAGGACACCCATCTCAATTAATTTAAGATTAGAGCAGACACTGGTCCGGAGGCGCCCTTATTTTATTATTCTTTACTTTTTAAACTATTCTTTGACTATGGCCCTTCTATGCTTTTATCAACTATTCCTGTTTGCTTTTGTTTATGTAAATCACATTGAATGACCTCGGTGTATGAAACCCGCTATATAAGA
>NC_063205.1:30503551-30581051 GCF_017589495.1 Alosa alosa | reverse complement strand
ACTGTGTGTTCACTGTGTGCTGAGTGTGTTTCACTAATTCACGGACTGGGATAAATGCAGAGACCAAATTTCCCTCACGGGATCAAAAGAGTATATATACTTATATACTTATTAAATATGTGAATATATCTGTATACATAAAATTGTACATATTAAATATATATGTATATATAAAACTGAATCTATGATCACCACTACTGTAGATTTCTCACAGGACATCAAAGAGAGTGAGAGGCAGGTGAGAGAGAGGGAAAAGGACAAGGAGAGATGAAAAGTGTGTGTGTGTGTGTGTGTGTGTGTGTGTGTGTGTGTGTTCATATATCAATAAGGGAGAATGAGAAATAGAAGGGAGGCACATAAGAGAGAGAGAGAGAGAGAGAGAGAGAGAGAGAGAAAGAGAGACAGAGAGAGAGAGTGAGAGAGAGAGTGGAGAGAGAGGGAAGAGAAAAAGAGAGAGAGAGCTGAAATGTCAAACCTACCACAAATATGTCGTTGGTGGTGATGTCTTTGTCCACCACAAACCAGGCATCTCGCTGGCCACCTATCCGGGCCCTCTGGCCTAGTGTGAAGGTGAACCAGCCTGTGGAGTGGACAGGAGAGGAGAGGGACAGAGAGGTTTACCGATCGTTAGATCCTTACGTTATTAATCTCCAGGGACATTTTAGGACACTCATAACATAGACCACACTGCCACCTTGGACACCAGCTAGTTTAGCCCGGCCTTTAAATTGGAGCACCAAATTGCGGCACTCCCAAAACACGCTTATTTGCTAAAGGCTGTCTGGGGAAAGAGACGCTTCACATGCAACGCCACACTGCAACAACGAAAACAGCACCTATTCACAATAAACCACTTCTGTAAATCATATTCGTTTTAATCAACGTATAATAGTGGGTTTGCAAACAAATGCAAATTCATGAGGTGTGATACATCAAACATCCATGCTTGTGGGGAGAAACATGTCTTTTTCATGCATAGGTACTATCGTAACGAACTAATATGCCCAATGCCCATACATTTCTATGCGTTACGAACTAATATGCCCATACATTTCTATGTGTTACGAACTAATAAGCCCATACATTTCTATGTGTTACGAACTAATAAGCCCATACATTTCTATGTGTTACGAACTAATAAGCCCATACATTTCTATGTTACAAACTAATAAGCCCATACATTTCTATGTTACAAACTAATAAGCCCATACATTTCCCATGTACATGACACCTCTCAGATTTTGCTGAAAAGCGGTGAATATATGCCTTATGTTACCAAACAAAGGAATCTGAAGTTTCAGGTCAATATCTCAAACGGTTTGCCTGTGGCGTCCATTTGAATTTCGGGTGCCACGGCCCTAATTGACACATTGGAATTTCACATTTCATCTTTTGCCATTTTTGGAAGCCCATAACGTCTGTTCTAATAGTGGTAGAGGGCTGGAAACTGGTGTGGTAGTCCATTTTAGCCTGTACTACACAATTCTGGAGGCAGAATCAACATTCCTTACTGTTTGGGTGAGAGATGGGTCACCAAAGTCCTAAAAAATGTTGACAGCATGTGTGATTTTTCCCTTTTTGGGTGGCCCTAGCACCACAATTAATGATCATATTTATTCTAAACAGGATTATTTGTTATATGTGGGAACCTTGCTCTTGCCAAAATGAATTTGAAGGGTATGGTACCACTGGTGGGGGTTTCATGGGGGTCCAAAAACCCTCTCCGGCAGAGGTGACTCTTTTGGAACCCCATTTTTGGACCTCAAAATGACCATGTGGGCACTTGATGATCCTAATGGGATTTATACCAGATAAAGATACATATTTGTTCTTTCTTTTAATGAAATAAAATTGTTGACTATGAAGCTCCATAATATAAATTTTATTCTTCATAATGCACCATTTTGGACATTGTTTCCAGAAGTCTGGAATGTAGATCAAGGAGAATTTAGTGATGATAAAGCATGAAAATAGTGGAAATAACTTATAACTTAGTATTATGCTCAGTGATGGCAAACAATTAAATACTGAGACTGTCACGGATTAACCCCTTATCCCCCATGAAAGAGACCCTCCATCAAACTTCAAAATTGATATAAAGCAATTATGCGATAGTGTTCCACTGATCATTTTGGCTGAGGCGTAACTTCTCTCCAGTTCGTACGTTTTCTCGTGTTTTTTTAATATCTTCTGCACTAACAAAGAAAAATGTAATGTTCTTAATTTTTTTGGAAGTCGCTTTTTTGCAACTTTGCATGGGAAAAGCCCATGTGATGGAATCGGCGGAACTCTCAAGCGTCTTGCAGCACGAGCAAGTCTGCAGGCCACTGATGCAAACCATATTCTGACACCAATGGAGATGTTTCAATGGGCAAAAAGAAAACATTAAGAACATTACATTCTTCTTTGATAGTGCAGAAGATATTAAAAAACTAGAGGAAACATACGAATTGGAGAGACGTTACGCCTCGGCCAAAACGATCAGTAGAACACGATCGCATCATTGCTTTACCAATTTCCAAAAATAAGATACAGATAAAAATAATATCACAAGATACAATATTCACAGATGTCGATGCAGGACAGCAATCGGATTCAGAACACTTGGATACAGAACACCCGGAGGCAGAACACTCGCAGTCAGATCAGCCACAAAATTCAATTTTCCAGTCAGGAAAATACATTGCCTGTATGATGATGACTGGTTCATTGGAAACATTGTTGAACGTTCAGATGAACATGGTGACGTTTTTGTGAAATTCATGAAGTGTGTCAACAACATCCTCACATGGCCATCGGACCAAAGACAGATCCCCTGTTGGGTGCCATTCCAACATATCATTTGTTGTGTCAGTGTGCCAGACATCTATGGACACAGTGCTCACCAATACAAACTTGACCAAAAGGACCATGACAAAATTATGCCACTGCTTCCACAATTTCTTGGATAATAGTTAAAGACATTCAATTTAATTTTCAATTTTATTTGGAGAGTGACAGGGGCAAGGAAAAACACCCTTTTACTTGTAGTGTTCTTACACATTGTAACATTCTTGTTATTTAGTTTTTTAAAAGTTTGATGGCGGGTCTCTTTCATGGGGGATAAGGGGTTAATCCGTGACAGTCTCAGTATTTAATTGTTTGCCATCACTGAGGATAATACTAAGTTATTTCCACTATTTTCATGCTTTATCATCACTAAATTCTCCCTGATCTACATTCCAGACTTCTGGAAACAATGTCCAAAATGGTGCATTATGAAGAATAAAATTCATATTATGGAGCTTCATAGTCAACAATTTTATTTCATTAAAAGAAAGAACAAATATGTATCTTTATCTGGTATAAATCCCATTAGGATCATCAAGTGCCCACATGGTCATTTTGGGGTCCTGTTTAGAATAAATATGATCATTAATTGTGATGCTAGGGCCACCCAAAAAGTGAAAAATCACACATGCCGTCAACATTTTTTAGGACTTTGGTGACCCATCTCTCACCCAAACAGTAAGGAATGTTGATTCTGCCTCTAGAATTGTTTAGTACAGGCTACAATGGACTACCACACCAGTTTCCAGCCCTCTACCACTATTAGAACAGACGTTATGGGCTTCCAAAAATGGCAAAAGATGAAATGTGAAATTCCAATGTGTCAATTAGGGCCGTGGCACCCGAAATTCAAATGGACGCCACAGGCAAACCGTTTGAGATATTGACCTGAAACTTCGGATTCCTTTGTTTGGTAACATAAGGCATATATTCACCGCTTTTCAGCAAAATCTGAGGTGTCATGTACATGATACCCCGATATTGGCGGTTTTCACATGGAATGACCCTATGGGAGATTCTTTGAGTGCTGTGTCTCTGGTACACACCACACATATCTGTGATGTCACCAACCCCAGCAGACTTGGAGAGGCCCATCTTACCCTTGTGTGTTCCCATGACCTTTCCTGTTTCTATAGAGACGAAATTGCCAAGCTTGGGCTCAAGGTACTGGAAGACACAAGAGAAAGGAAGAGGAAGAGGAAGAGGAAGAGTGATGAATAAATGTAAAGAGGAGCAGTGAGACAGACATGTCTGGAGCAAATGTTCTTTCCATACTCACTTTCTAGACTCAAGCTGAAGTACTGATACTTGTGGTTAAAAAAAGACAGTATAGGGTCTGAAAGTGTTGATATTTCTGCTAGGGGAGTGGAAGTAGAAACTAGATACTCCAGGAAAGCACAGGCACCTGAAACAGGAACCACCTGCAATGCCTTCAGACACCACCAGGGGGCTGCAGACCACTGCTTGAAAGACCCTGACAGGGTTCCCAACTTCCCACACATTCTGAAACATCCAATTCAAAGAGTTTCCAGGTCCAATTCCCTCAAACTCTGATTCAGAATAAAAATAATCGATAACAATATGGGATATGTTCAGGCTATTTTGTCTCTTCAATCAATTGCCAGGTCTTCCAGGATGCCAGGACTTCCAGACTTCCCCAGTGGAACCCTGTCTGAACTAGACCCTAGTTCTGAGCAAGACTCTGGCTGACAGCCCACTGAGAAAAGCCCTCATGCGAGTTAGAGGGGGAACCGACAGAAGAGCAGTTATGTGCCAAATAGAAGAGCAGTTAAGTGCCAAACAGAAGAGCAGTTATGTGCCAAATAGAAGAGCAGTTAAATGCCAAACAGAAGAGCAGTTATGAACCAAACCTCCAAGATGAAATCCTCAAAGTTCCTCTCCCCAATGAAGCAGATCCCCATGCTCTGTAGAAAGAGGAAACGTTTACATTTACAACATTTATATAATTCATTATCAAACGCTTTATTCCAAAGCAATTCACAAAATTAAGTATACCATTTAAGCTACAGTGCAAAGGACACCTTAGGTAACAATACATATTACTATGCAGAGGAGACCTTGGATGATAATAAATATTACAAAAATAAATACTAATATAGCTGCAAAGCAGCAATGAGGGGGCCAAGCTGGTTGCAGATACTTGAGCTGCCGAGATGGCAGATAAACTTGACATTGCCAAGGTCTCTACTGCTTCGCCTGCCAATTGCCTAAAGGTCTCTACTGCACCACTTGCCCATTGCCCAGGGTCTCTCAACTGTACTGCACTGCAACTGACATGCATCAGCACTTCCTGTTCCTCTAGCGCCGCCCTAGTGGTCAAACATTACTAAATGTACTGTGCGTCCTCAGGATGTGGTCCCGAGTCTACGTACCAAGTTTGGTGTCGATACGAGAAAGTGTCGTTAATTATAGCGCCCCTTGTGGTCAACGGTGACTAAATTTATTAAAGCGCCCTCAGGATGTGGTCGAAGTCCACGCACCAAGTTTGGTATCAATACGAATAAGTGTTGCTAATTATAGCGCCGCTTGTGGTCAACGGTTATTAAATTTATTGTGCGTCCTCAGGATGTGGTCCCGAGTCCATTAACCATGTTTGCTTTCAATACCTGAAAGCCTTGCGGAGATATTAGCTCATTTCCTGTAACTTTAGCGCCCCCTACTGGTTAAAAGTCAAAAGGTTTTTTTTCATGTCCTCAGGATGGTGTCACAAGTCCATGTACCAAGTTTGGTGTCGATACAAGAAAGTGTTGTGAATTATAGCGCTCCTTGTGGTCATCGGTCACTTAATTTATTGTGCGTCCTCAGGTTGTGGCCACGACTCCACGTACCAAGTTTGAGGTTGATACGAGAAAGTATTGCTAATTATAGCGCCCCTAGTGGTCAAAGTACACCAAATGTATTGTGTGTCCTCAGGATGGGGTCCCAAGTCCATGTACCAAGTTCGGTTTTGATACGTGAAAGCGTTGCTGAGATAGGAGCTAACTTCCTGTAACTGTAGCGCCCCCCTAGTGGTCGAAGGTCACCAAAATGATTGTGTGTCCTCAGGATGGGGTCCCAAGTCCACATACCAAGTTTGGTTTTGATATGTGAAAGTGTTGCTAAGATATGAGCCTACTTCCTGTGATTATAGCGCCCCTCTAGTGGTCAAAAGACTCCAAAATTATTATGCACCCTCAAGATGGGGTCTCAAGTCCATGCACCAAGTTTGGTTTTGATATGTGAAAGTGTTGCTGAGATATGAGCTTACTTCCTGTGATTATAGCGCTCCCATAGTGGTCAAAAGTCACCAAATTTATTGAGCCTTCTCCTAATTGGGTTGAGCCTTCTCCTAATTGAGCCCATGTACCGAGTTTGGTTTTGATACATGAAAGCTTGGTGGAGATAAGAGTTCACTTCCTGTTTGGAGGCTTCGCCGCCAATTTCGATTCGTCGTCATGGCTGACCTGTTTTGAATAAAGGTCCAAAAAGCAAAGCGTTTGTGAGGCATGGCCTGAAGATCATCTGTGCCAAGTTTTGTGAAAATTTGAGCCTCCTCCTAATTGGGTCCTGAGCCCATGTACTGAGTTTGGTTTTGATAGGTGAAAGCCTTGCCGAGATCTGAGTTCACTTCCTGTTTGATTGGTCGTGACTGGCGACCAGTTTTGAGTATGGGTGTCAAAGGCAATGCAATTATGAGACATGGTCTGAAGATCATCTGTGCCAAGTTTTGTGAAAATTGGATGAAGTTTGTGACCTGGATTCCAAGGATTCCAAATATACCTTAATGTTCAAAATGTGGTGTACGGTTCAAACGTTAAGTGCATAGATGTAATAAAAAAATTGAAACGTTGGTGGCGCTAGAGCAGTCGGAAGTGCAGATATGAAACTTTGTGAAATGAAACATATGACTGAACCGAATCAATGTGCCAAATTTCCCAACTTTTTACTGTATGGTTCAATTGGCAAATTAGCATTTTGTTATAATAATAATAATAAGAAGAAGAAAATGTAGAATCACTATGGGTTGCCTCGCAGCTTCGCTGCTTGGCCCCCAATTACCAGAAGATTGAGAGAGCAGGAGTCTAGGTACTAGTACCAGTCAGGTGTACGATGTAACGATGGACATAGAGGTGGAAGGAGGAAAAGTGCTGATGACGAAAAGTAAACATGCATGGAGATGTTAGCACCATAGGGTTAGCACACTTGGACAGGTGCCAATACCTCTTTCTTCTTTAGGACATGACCAAAACCAGCCTCAGCGGCCATCTTCTTCACAAAGTCCTTAGTGAGACCTGCCAAGGGGAAGATCGTCCGACGCAAAGCATCCTGGGACACCTGACTGAGGAAGAACGTCTGGTCCTTAAAGCTGTCGGCTCCCTGGAACAGTCTCACAGCTGCCATTACGACGAGAGAAACAAAACAAAAGGTCACAAACCAATGTCACCCTCAACATCACCTACTAAACACAAGAGAGCATTAGGACACTTCGTAGGACACTTGATAGTGTCCTTTGAAGGTTATACCTGTGAATCAAAATGTAACTATACTATCTATAGCAGCCAGGTTGCAGGAGCCAAAATGTAATGTCCTCTTCATAGACAAGGTGTCGCTGTGTATCTGTAAAAGTGCCTCACGTATAAACACTTACGGTTCCGGATCTCAAAGCGGTCTCGGAACAGCGTCTGAGGAGGAGGTGGAACGTGCCTCTGGTGGAAGACGTCCTCGTCCTCCAGGGAGGTTCTTGCATAGTGACCCGTTGCCATGGCATCGGCACCTGTTTCCACAACAACAGGTGCGTGTGTTCACGTGTGAGGAATGTGACAAACACAGGCACAGACATCACACAGAACCTTTAGTTCACACACCTTCTACACACCAACCCACTATAAATTATAACTCATTTGATATATATTAGACATGAAGCCTACACAAAAAATGGCATCAACAATGCCAGACTTTTCTGCTTGGGTAACTCCCCAGAGTCTAAGCAAAGTTAAAAGATTCTAGGAGTTTGGTTGTCCTTATCTCTACAAAGAACTTTTCTTTTTTCTTTTTTGCATATCCAAATTTCCGTCAAGGATTCCCGGGTCACTGTAAGACCGGGGTACACGAAACTTGGTGGGCATGTAACCCCACATGGATAGCATGGAACCTCCTGTTTTCGTTTTGATCTGTAGCCCCCCCGCTGGGCTGGACCCCCCGAAAGGAGGGTAGGGCAGACACAGTTTTCTGTGAATATCTCGAGAACCGTAGGGTTTAGGAGGACCATTTCTTTTTTTGTATGTTGATCTCAAAGGGCCATGTCAACCCATTCTCATTTCATGTATAGCCACCTAGTTAAACGTGTCTGTAACCCCACATGGAACATGGAAGTTTTCGTTTTGATCTGTAACCCCTAGGGCAGACACAGTTTTTCTGTGAATATCTCGAGAAAGGGTTTAGGAGGACCATTTCTTTTTTTTGTATGTTGATCTCAAAGGGCCATGTCAACCCATTCTCATTTCATGTATAGCCACCTAGTTAAACACAAAAAGTAAAAATGAGGTGTTGTAATCCAGGTGTCTGTGACCTAACATAGTCAAAACTGCCTAAATTGGAAGTGTAGGATCATTATGACACCCTCTGAAAGCACGCCAAGTTTCGTGGAATTCCGTTCATGGGGGGGCACATAATAAATGAATTTATGTTACTATACACCAACTGGCCTGTAGGTGGCCGGAGACAGTTTTCTGTGAATATCTCGAGAACCGTAGGGCCTAGGAGGTCCACCTTTTTTTCGTATGTTGGTCTTAAGGGGGCATGTCAACCTATCCCATTACCACTTATTTCATGTATAGCCACCTAGTTAAAAATTAAAAAGCAAAACATTAGGGTGTTTTCATCACAATATCTCTGGCTGACATGGTCAAAACTGCACCTAAATTGAAAGTGTAGGATCATTATGACACCCTCCAAATGCATGCCAACTTTTCGTTCATGGGGGCCTTACAATAAAATAATTTATGTGTACATTTAGTGACCGTGACACCAACAAGGATTCCCGGGACACTGAAAGACCGGGTACACGAAACTTGGTGGGCATGTAACCCCACATGGATAGCATGGAACCATCGCTTTTCGTTTTGATCTGTAGCCCCCGCTGGACTGGACCCCCGAAACAAGGGTAGGGCAGACACAGTTTTCTGTGAATATCTTGAGAACCGTAGGGGCCTAGGATGACCAATTTTTTTTACGTATGTTTGCCTCCAGGGGTCATGTAAACCCATTCCATATGCACACATGTGCATAAACAGATACACACGCACACACATACATTCACAGTAATCCTACGTATGACACATACTCACACAGTAGACATATATACGCATGCATGCACATGTACACACACAGGCACATAAACAGGCAAACACACACATGCACGCACACACACATAAACATAAACGCACACATGCACACAATTCAAGAATTTCCCAGAATTATGAACAGGCAAGATGGGGGTGGGGTTGTATAAAATGTATATTACATGTGAAATCTATGAACTAATCAAGTTTTGGTACTTGTTGTCTAGCAGATACTAGTGAGAACTGAGTGTGCATAATGCAATTCAGTGAGACAGTTAGAATCATATGCTTTCAGCGTGACTTATTTTTGTGGAAAACATGTGCTGGACTGGGCGGCGGTCATATTTCGTACCGCTCTGCGGTACATCTAGTTACACACAGACCTATCACACCGGCTGCACAGATGCTCAGCTGGAGTGGAATCTTACTTACCCAGTGAGTCAAGGGCATACTGACAGAAGTGTTTAAACTTGATGTACTTATTGCATATTATGTCTGGGTTTGGCGTCCTTCCCCGTTGGTACTCCTTCAAAAGATTACTAAACGGACCAGAAAGAAACTCAATTAAACAGACAGCCTTAAACCCACATGTTTTTTGCATGCAAATACTCAAATATGACTTTCAAGAGATTATTGTGTACAATCATAGAAGATTCTATGATTACCTAAACACTTCGTGCCAATATTCTTTCACATATGACACTTGGTGGAAGGGTATATCTAGCTGTCTGCACACTTTATAGGCGTCCTCGCAGTCCCGCTCGGTAGTGCACACCCCCTTCTCATCCAGAGAGTCCCAGTTTTTCATAAACACTCCTGTGACATAGTAACCTACGGGGTGACGTTCAAACAGTGACAACCTTATACTTGACAAAGTTTTGAGGTATTTGAATCGTCATACCTAAGCCTGACCAACTGCATTGAAGGAGACACAGAGAAATACATAGATTACAATGGAGAGGGGGGGAAACAGGAGAGAAGGGAGAATGTGTAGAGCAGTTCAGCCTACCTCTACGTTTAAGCAATAATGCCGAGACTGAACTGTCGACGCCACCTGACATGGCACACACGACATGCTTTACGACGCCCATGATAAACAAAATAGAAATGACCTATTTCAGAATATACATATAAAACTTTATATAGATAACTCTTGAGAGTTGAGTTCGCGTTGTCTCACGGACGCAGCCATGTTTCAAGTCCGACGGACAATATCGTCCGGACCGAAACAATGTCTGCATTCCAGGCTCCACATTTCCAATTTGTATTTCCGCAGTTGTTTTGAAATCTGTTGTAAACATCTTCGTGCCTCGTGGTCGTCTGTCTGCCATTGACTTTGGTCAGTTGTGCATCGATGGCGATTAAACCTATAAGCTTGTAAACGACGTAAGTGTTACTCTCCCAAAATTCTAACAAATGTCCATATGGTTTTTCTTCTTTAGACATGTTGGAGGAGGAGGAGTTATTTTTTTGTGAAGTAGATCGAAACGAAACTTGGCCTACTAAACGTTTACTTGGGGCTAAAATTGTGTCGAAAACTACCCTTAATTTTTAAGAGAAACCATAGCCTTCCTTAAGACAGCGACAGGGCTCCCAAAATCGATACCAAACTTTTAACACCTTGCATGCAGAGAAGTATGCGGCCGCTTTTTTACCCGGTGGAGCGTTAACTGTGTTGTAACGGCATCTTCTGTTATATTCTGCCCCTTACATCTAAACTCCAACACTGAATATCTTGTTTGCCCAATAATAAATATTTTAATACGCATAAATCCTTTTTTATCGTAGCGTGTTGATTCACTGTGCAACACCCAACCGGGTCCGTGTAGACACTTACATTAGCGGCAGGTTCAAACCTGGGCGAATGAAGCCCCATGAGGCTTTGGAAGGTTCTTCCTAATTGTATCAGTGTATGTTTCCGTGAAAATCTTAAAATGGCCTTGGGAGGGTGGTAGCTTGTTCGTATACCGCGCGCGCGACCGGGGTTCAAATCCCTCCATGTTCAAAATTGCCATGCCTTAGCATTAATTTGATATTGCATGCTTCTCTATAGTGGTTGTGTTTAAGACTTCATTTGATGTTTTGCAAAAACTAATGTCAAAATAACGTAGGCTAATTGCTGCAGATGACCACAGCAGTGTCAGATAACAGAAAACATATAAAGGGCATTGTGAACAGTGGGGGTTGTGAAAACATGGGGCATTGTGTACAGTGGGGATTGTGAAGTGCTTGTGTAGGGCTACAATTTTAGAAGGGTGCTTGTGCAACAAAACATATGTGTTGGGGACTTTAAAGGTTTATCGAACCCGTAACGCTTTAGGGGTTTGATACAAGCACCGGTGCCCCAGTGTCAAATTTCCCATTTAAACTTTTCAGTGACGTCCGAAGCTTCGTACGTCATCAGTTACGTGACCTTACAACGTTGATACGCGCTCCGATACATGGACCTCTCCAGAATAAGTTCGCCTCCGTAACTTCCGTATCCATCCAACTTCCGGTCGTCAAATGTCTATGGGAAATAACATGGCGTTTCGAAAGATCGTACCTGTCAAACTCTGTAGGTGACAAAGTAGAAAAAGCTGGTGGGCCAATTGGCCTACACACTTCTGCCATCTAGTTTCCACTGGATTTTTTGATTGTCGGTGCTGTTTAAGTAGTAAACGATTATTAATGCTAACCGGGAGCTAATTCCGATGTACGCGGGCGGAGGAGGGCGTTAGATCTTGCTCGCAACCCAGTCACAACCTAACGTGATGGTCATTTTCACGTGTGATTCATGCGTGGTTTCAGTGGTCTATAAATGTAAATCGTTTGCAAGGTTCAGCCTCTTTTCAACATGACTTAACTTTGGTTTGACTGTGCGAGTTTGTTGGCTGTTATTGAGATATTTGAAAAAGAAAGAAATTGCAGACGAAGACACTAAAGACATGACGAGATGAGATTTTTTTTCACGAATAACGGATAATGATAAGCAGACTAGGAATCAGAGGCTGAATCGTATTGAGTCGATAGCTTTATTTTGCATGACCTTGATCAGAACAGTAACGTTTTCAGAATGTATTAACAACCTATCAAACATGATGATTTCACGCAGGGTTAGTGCCACCTCCGTAGACAGGCTCTGGTGTCACGAACTCCATTTCGGTGAAGACAAACTATGAAACATTGCCGTTGCTATGCAACCTTGACTGGGGGAGTCGCGGCGTCTGAAGCGTGCGTTAGCTTAGTGCTTCTTACTGATATATTTCTACTTTAACGGCACCGACAATCAAAAAACCTAGTGGAAACTAGATGGCAGAAGTGTGTAGGCCAATCGGCCCACCATTTTTTTCTACTTCGCCACCTACAGATGTTTTACCGGTATGATATTTTGAAACGCCATGTTATTTCCCATAGACATTCGACGCCCGGAAGTTGGATGGATATGGAAGTTACGGAGGCGGGACTTATTCCGGAGAGGTCTATTCCTAGCGTTCTTGGGCTTCGGAAAAACATCATCATTCCGCGTCATTCACGTCACGTAATGTGTGAGTCAGAGCAGAGAATGTCTAATAAAGGGAGAACTGCCACTCTCAGAAAACTTCCGTTTCTTCTGTGGTTCCACATGAGGGCGCTCGTCCGCGAGTGCAGAATAAATGGAGGTCTATAGAGCTGTACACCTCAAAATCCACTTTTCTCGGGATATCATTTTTTTTTTCCAAGTAATTTCAATATTGTATTCGAAAGGGGAGGCAAAGAAAATACACTTGGTTGAGTATTATATTTTTTAAAGAGACTTAATTGTTCTAAAAAGCCTTTCAAATGTGTTGATGACGTCATTCATTAGCACAATGCTAGCGTGTTATGGGCAACAACGACCCAACCTGTAAGAAATCAAAAGGACATAAGTACTCGTTCATTCAACTTTTGACCTATATCCCATGTTGACGTTATACAAACTACAATCAAATCTGAGATTTGTCAACGACAATCAGGTGAAAGAGACAAATTTAGCCATCTAGCTCCATTGACTCCCATTCATTTTGCACTCAAGGCGATCGCCCCCAGTGGAACTCTGGTGGAACTGCAACCAAAATTCGGTACAATGGGACTTAATACGGAGTGGCCAGGCTCTCTGTAGACGGGCTCTGGTCAGAGGTCGGAAACTGGGGCTAGATTTTGCTAACAGAGTTGCCCAGTTAGGGGCTCGTCATCACTTTTGTCGTCACGTTGTAGTTCGTTTGTAGTCCATGTGGCCTTTCATGTCCAACAGTTTTAATGTGAACTTGGGAATTTGCCGTTTTTGTCACTTGAAAGCTGCATATCTTTCTTTCACAAGCGTCTTACACTATATTTTAAGCAAATACAGTTGTTTGTTTAGGATTAGTGAGTGTATGTTTTAACCTTTGTTGTGGCATCCATGTTTGTCACACATTCCGACGGCAAAGCACATGAACACTTGCTGTCGGAAAAACAAAGTAGCCATGGGGGCGGTCCTTGTCATTCCGAAGTCCCCTGAATGGAGAGGGAGTTAAAGGAACAGTATGTAAGATTGTGGCCAAAACTGGTACTGCAATCACTTTCAAATTACTGTAGAGTGGTGTATCCCCTCCCCCTCCCCCCTGAATAGCAGAGCTGGCAACCTGGATGCCGAAACACTACTGACTTTGTGATTAGTAGACAGGTGGAGGGTGGCGCATCAGGCCAAAACACAACATGACAACATCAACATCAGTTGAGGGCTGCAACTTCACTTTTTAAATGACAATATCCTGGCCGGACAACTGTTGTCAGTGATATAAGTATTTGAAATGAACATGATTTCTTAATGTCTAGTGACATATCAGGGCCATTTTATGATTATTTGAAATACATTTCTTACATACGGTTCCTTTAAGTCATTTAGAGACGAATGGCCGCGTCGCAGGAAGTGCATCATAACAAAGACCAGACGCCAGACCCTCTTGTAACAGCTGTGCTCAGTGATACTGCAGACTCGTAAAAGTAGTTAGAAAATAAGGCAGAAAAACAACAAGTTTGCTGCTTCCTTATGTTGGAATGTGCAAAAATGTACAAACAATCAAGAGGATGCCTTCTTGTATGTGATTTCTGCAACAGTGACACCGCAAACGTGTTGATTTTTATTTGCTGTAGCCTAGTGTAAAGCATTTCACACAGTAGCCTAGCCTACAGAAAACACTTAATTGATGTGATATAATGATAACTTGTATGCCTACAATGGTTTATTAAACATCATAGTCATTTATTTAGTCAGTCATCATGTTCATGTTAATGAATAGGAAGGACACCTAAACAATAGCCATAAACCAAAATTTCGCACAATATGAGTCCTTATGCATGAGTCACAAGCTCCTCCCAGCTGACTCTGGCAGATCACGTGGACAGTCAGTCGCGATCGATTATTTAATAAATAAATATGAATTACGAATAATAATAAAAAGCTTCTACCTAATGTGACTATTTTTTCCATGAACTGTAAAAGAAAACATGTTTTTTCCAGCTGTATTCTCCATAAAAAGTAAAGTAAATTATGTACTTATTTCCGGAATTCACGTCACTTCATGGACTCGTCTGAGGCTGGTCTAATGGGTCTGAGGTCTCTCAATGACTTAACCCCTACTGGCTGAATGCACCAATGGTGCCGAAGCAGATTGCTTCGCGGAAGTGATACAAGCTTCAGTGCCTCGGTGTCAGACTTCCCATCCCTAATTCAAACCCTAGACTGTGTTCAAACACACCTGGCTCCACCGGACTCAAACGAGCCGTATGTGCAAGTAGCCCATAGGCTACCAGAAGTTGTGAAAAAAGTTAAATCAAGTTCTGTCATTCATTCGCCTTTTGTGGTACTTGGCCAATTAAAAATGTCAGTCATCATCATATATGCCTACAGTGATCTCATGTCATGAACATTCCACTGTTGTAGTTTGTGATATCATTTATAACTAGAAAACGTAATTCCAGGGAATTGCCAGTGCATGAAAATGCAAAACATATGGTGTGAAATATATTGCTAATTGGCAACCAACATAATGAGGTTTAATATAGTTGGAATGACTGAACTAGGTAGATGAGGTTTAATATAGTTGGAATGACTGAACAGTTAAATAGGTGGATAGTTTAAAAGGTTAAATTATTTGCTAGGTAGATGAGGTTTAATATAGTTGGAATGACTGAACAGTTAAATAGGTGGATAGTTTAAATGGTTAAATTATTTGCGAGGTAGATGAGGTTTAATGTAGTTGGAATGACTGAACAGTTAAATAGGTGGATAGTTTAAATGGTTAAATTATTTGCGAGGTAGATGAGGTTTAATGTAGTTGGAATGACAAACAGTTGTGGGCAGAAGAAACAGTTGAACAGGATATATAGTCTTAAGAGAGCCAGTTTGTATGCTTAAAGCCTGAGATGGAGTATATAGTTTAAAAGTTAAATGTAGATAGTGTAATGGATGTTGATAGACAGAAAGTTGAATGGATGTAGATAGGCAGATTGTTTAATGGATGTTGATGGATAGTTTAATGGGTGGATGAGTGAATGGTTTGAAGAGGATGAATGGATAGAAAGTTGGATGGAATGTGCCTTATCCTTGTAGAATGGAGAGACACAGAGAGAGTTGGCCTAGTTCAGCAGAAAGCAGTTGATACAGGTGCAATCAGTTTAACTGGCTCTTTGATGGGGCCTAGTTGAGCAGCTGGAAGTTGATACAGGTGCAAATCAAGTTAATTAGCCCATTGTGATGTCATCAGCCCAATGTTAAGTCTATGGGGAAATTTTGAGTAGTTTTGAATTAATAGTTTAAAAAGTATAAAAGTTACAAAGATGAAAAATACAAAGCCCATTTTCATGCACTGTAATCAGTAACCATTTGGTATGAACGTTGGTGTGCCTTGGCCCCATAGGGTTGACAACCTCTGGTGTAAAGGACTCTGGAACCAAACACAATGTGTTAGCTACCGATATGCTTCCTAGGACAACAATCATGATGGTCAACATTTTCCTCTTAATTAAGATGCTGTGTCAATGAACTCATTTAACTTCATGCATTCTGGACTTTTGCACACACACTGTGTTGAGATCTCTGCAGTGTTGCATGAAGTACAACCAGCTGATGCGTTTAAAAATAGCCCTAGCCTACTTCACAAGCCTGTATAAAAACACATTGATCTCCTCAAAAGTTCCTCTTTCCAAAATTCCAATTCCACTGCTCAACACAAGGATTCCATCCAAAAGAATGTAGGCTACCAGCTAACCTGTCATCAGTTAGCCTGGTTTGTGCAAATAACGTCCAAAATGTAGGCTATACTGTAGGTTCACTTCTAACATAGCGTCTACATCTCATCATGAATTTTAATTTACAATTTAATCACAACTTTATTTATACTTGTGGGGCAAACATCACCATGGACTGAGCATATGAATAGCCTAATCAATCTCTTTTGTAATATAAAGATTTCATTGCATTGACAGATCTAATGAATTTATGTTTGATGATTATTGTGCTTGGTAAATATTTGTATTTGTTTCAGGCCTGTCAAAATAACTGATTAATTTCGATTAATTAATTTGAGAAAATATAACTGATTAAAAAAAATAACGCAGATTAGTCGATTCTGTATGACCTTTGACCCCGAGCCGTTCTAGTTAGTAACCATTACTGTAAAATGAAGGAGAGAGAAGAAAATGTGCTGCCTAGATAATTGATTGGAACATTTACTTTTAAAAAACGGCCTGATGGTGTTGACAAAAATAAAGTGTTGATTAAAATAAAGTCCTCTGCAATGTCTGCAGCAAGGAATTTGCATATCACCGGAGTTTGTCAACTCTAAAGTCACACATCAATGGAAAGAAATAGTGTTGACATTGAGGGGAGTGTTCATTTATTTTCATTGTGTCCCCTAGGTTATCTGTGGCCTGAAATTCCTTGTATGTGAAAAAAACTTCTTCCCAAAGCACTTTTGAATTTATTTCCTTAGCATATTAGGTCATATCATAGATTATTATGGCCATTATTTGAACAGTGAAAATAATAATAAAAGAGTTTTTGAACTTTAATGTCACTAATGCTGATTATTCAATGATTCATTTGAATTTAAATATTTAAAATACTTTCTCAGCAAAAATTATATATGCGATTAATTTAGATTAATTAATCACAGAGTATGTAATTAATTACATTATTTTTTTTAATCGATTGACAGCCCTAATTTGTTTATTTGATTATTGTGCTTGGTAAATATTCGTATTTGTTTATTGTGCTTGGTAAATATTCATATTTGCAGTGTTGGGTCAGATTAGTTTGAAATGTAATCCATTACAGAGTACAGACTACACACCAATTTTTGTAATCAGTAACGTAATCCATTGGATTACAAAAATGATGTAACGTAATTTGAATACTTTTGGATTACTTCAAAATAAAAAAACTCAAAAATGAAATACATTGAATAAAAAAGGCAGAGCTTATGAATACATTGAATAAAAAAGACAGGGCTTACAGATAGCAAGCGTCCCTTGCTGCACTTGCTGCAAGGTTGTGCTGGGTTGAACGAATGGCCAAAAGATTTGTGTTGTGGTGCTATTTATGCTACTTTATGGTACACTATTCCGATATCAGGGCTGGAGAATATAGTAGTGACTTCACACAGAGGTTTGGGCTTCAGGGATCCCTGAACACTTGGGCCCCTGGGCCTGGGTTCATTAGGCCAGTAATGAAGTAATCCATCCCTGCTCATAAATTTGCCTGTTTAGAAGTTTTGAACTGTTTTGGAATTCCTGGTGTGTGATATTCCATATGTAGTCTTCGAGTTTTAATAGCCTAAATGTTTGGGATAAAAAAGCTGATTTAGAAAGTGTTCCATGCCCCATTGAAAAAAGTATTTTGAGTATTTTCAAAATACAAAAATACAGTATTTTATTTTGATACATTATGGCTACAGTATTTTGTAGTTTATTTTGATACATTTAAAAAGAGGGTATTTGGTATTTTATTTCAAAATAGGTTAAGTCCTGATGTATCTTTGCCCATCCATGTATGTATTTAAACACATAAACAAAATGTAATTAAGTAATCTTCGACAATGTAACTATAATCTGTTTACACATTTTTCTTATGTAATCTGGTCTGATTATAGTTACTTGTTTTTTGTAATCTGATTACATTATCCAGATTACTTGTAATCAGTTACTACCCAACCCTGCATATTTGTTTATTTGATTATTGTGCTTGGTAAATATTAGTTTTTGATTATTGGTAAATACACTATTTGTTTGTTTTTTTGCTTTCTGGAATAATAGATATGTTGGAAATGAATTTCAGGCTACCAGAAACTACCGGGCTACCAAAAGAACGCCTGCCAGGCTCCCAGGGCTTTTTAAGTTTCATGAGCCCTGTAAGGCCTGATTGAGGATTTCAGGATGGCTACAGTTTAATTGGCCTTAAACACCTTAAAGAGTTTCAGTTAATCTGAAATGAAGTAACTTTTTTGTTCCAACTATTTGAGGCCTGAATTAGGGATGTCCCGATCCGATATTTGGATCGGATCGGCCGCCGATATTAGCAAAAAATGTGGGATCGGCCTGCACGGGAAATTCCCGATCCGGACTCCCGATCCAGTTTGTTTTCAAAACTCCGGTCCGTGTTTTCCAGCGCACCGATGTAGGTAATCCATTCCAGTTTTTTTCAGCTTTTCCCCCCAAATCCGGTCCGCGTTTTTCAGCACACCTAGCGACCTGTCCAGTATCCCACTTGTCTGTGCATGTCCCACTAAGAATTTAACGTTATCGAGCAAACATTTCATGTCACAGTTGAATTAATATAGCCTAATGTTAACCGCGACCGTCCGCGAGACCCTCTTACTATTAAGGCTCTTATGCATGTTGCTGCTGACAGCTTTGCCTGTCTAACGAATGTTATCTTCGCGATTTAAGATTGTTTGTGTAATGTATAGGCACAGCACGCACTTTAATTTCCCTATTTTTCCCTAAGTTGTTCATCCCTAGCCTGAAGTGGCGTGGACCTGGGACACTAATGACAAAATCCTTTTGTTAACCTTGAATCCTTTACTTAAACTCTCCATGGCAACCCAGACAAGTCTCAAGTCTGGAAGGAGGGGGGGCAATGCTCTCCAATATTCTTTAGAATAAACCAGTAACCCTAATTTAAATGCAGGTCCTCATTCTTACAAACAGGTCCTTCCCGTTCAGTGCCCGACTGCCTGTTCTTTTCCTTTCTATGCGCCAGAGAGGATGGCGGATCTGTGTGGCGGCATCACGCTGGAGATGTTGAAGGAGGCCTGGGAGACGGTGCGCTCGAGTCCCCTGGGCGTGATAAACACCCCGATGATCCCGTGGAGCCAGACAACTCTGCAGCTCGACGGCCCAGCATGCAACATTCATATAAAGCTGGAGAACATGCAGCGGACCGGTTGGTGAATTAGGGTTCGTCAACATTTTTTTCAGTAAGTATACTTCCAGTGAGGCTATTTGCATGAAATTTTCACCAGACATTAGTATTAACTTAGGTAATGAACACATATAAAAAAATCCAAACATTAATGTTCATAAGTAGAGTTATGAGTAAAAAAGTGGAATGCCACAGGAAAAAAAGTATTGAACACGCCTACTGAAATGTCTTAAATACTTTGTGGAAAACCCTTTATTTGTAATGAGAGCTTCAAGGCATTTCCTCTATGACGAAACTAATCAGTCGCAGTATTCAGGTGTGATTTTGGTCCATTCTTTTAAACTTTAAACTTTAAGTCTTTTAATATTGAAGATTCCAGGGGTCCCTCTTGTAAATCCTGATCTTTAGGTAACTTCCAAAACTGTTCAATTGGATTTAAGTCAGGGCCTGAATTTCCTTTCTCTGAAACCAATTGAGAGTTTCCTTTGCTGAATGCTTTGGATCATTGTCCTGCTTGAAGGTCTAGCCATGTCTCATCCTCATTGTTCTGGTGGATGACAAGATTCTCCCAGAAAAAATGGCTCCATTCATCATTTCTTCAACTGTATTAAGTCTGCCAGTACCATGAGATGAAAAACAGCCCCACACCGTGATGCCTCCACCTCCAAACTTCACTGTTGGTAGGGTATTTTTAGGGTAATGCACAGTGCCATTTCTCCTCCAAATATGGTGTGTAGTATGACATCCAAAGAGTTAATTTTTGCTCTCACCTGACCAGAATACATTCTCTTAGTATTTCATAGGCTTGTCCAAATGTTGTGTAGCAAACTTTCAATGAGCTTCAACATGTTTTTCTTCAGTTATAGAGTCATGTGGGGTGAGCGTGCATAGAGGCCATGGCGGTGGAGTGCATTACCTATGATTTTCTCTGTAACAATTGAACCTGCTGCCTCCAAGTCTTTCTGGAATGGTCCTTGGCTCTTAGGCTACACTTCTGACTATCCTTCTGACTTCCTGGTCAGAAATCTTGTGAGGAGATCCTGTGCATGGCCGATTGATGATGCAGTGATGTTCCTTCCACTTGCAGATAATGGCTCCAATACTGCTTACTGGATGATTCTGAAGTTTTGAAATGCATCGGTAACCAGTTCCATTGATATGTTTTGCAACATTAGCAAAGGTCTTGGAAGAGCTCTTTTACCCATCATGATATGTTTCTTGTGTGACAACTTGGTAACGAAAAACCTTTTTATAGCTCATCAATATGTACTAACCCAGCTTACATTAATTTGTACAGATAGGAGGGATAATTACTCTCTAACTATGTATAGATTCCAGCTCGTTCCTTGCCATTCCTTGCCTTTGTGTACTGTTTTTTCTTAGTGTGTTCAATACTTTTTCCTCGTGCCAGAACTCATAACTCTACTTAGGGACATTAATGTTTGGATTTTTTAATATGTGTGGATTACCTACGTTAATACTAATGTCTGTAGAAAATTTTATGTGAATAGCCTCTCTGGAAGTATACTTACTGAAAAAAATGTTGACGTGTTCAATACTTATTTTCTCCGCTGTATTTGTCATTATTATATTACATTATAAAACATGATATTGGGAGCAATAAAGCTATGTATCTGCTGCTTCATAAGGAAGAGTGGCATCTGAGTTTTGCTTGGCAGGTTCATTCAAGATAAGAGGAGTCGCCAATCAGTTTGCCCGACGACCTGCAGGCGGCCATTTCGTCACCATGTCAGCTGGGAATTATGGGAAGTCGTTTGCCTTCGCGTCAAAGCACTACAAATCCAAAGGGAAAGTAGTAATGCCAGAAACTGCCCCAGTGTCCAGATCGGTTCTGATTCAAGTGAGTCTTTGCTGACCAAGTAACCACTGACTGACCTTCATCTCAATTGCTATACATTTGGGAGAGTGTAAGTGTAGGGGCTAAGGAACTGGGCTAGCTTACTATGCTTGACCAGTACTATAACATCTGCACTCTCATCCTGTGGTCACACTATGATTGGTGTAGTAGCCTAGTAACAGGCTCTTTGCACGTACAGTACGGCTTGTTTGTTTACGCTGGAGCCAGGTGTGCCATTGTTAATGTAATTGGTTTCTACATGGACCAGGTGTGTTTGAACCTGCCGCTATTGTTAATGTAATTAGTGTGTACACGGACCAGGTGTGTTTGAACCTGTCGCCATTGTTAATGTAATTAGTGTCTATACGGTTGGGTGTTGCACTAATCAGCACGTTACGATAAAGAAAGGGTTTATGCAAGTTCAAATTGTTACATCCAATATATCATCCAATGTCTTTTCCCCACTTCTCAGATTTGAAAAATGCTTCTGTGACATTTTATATGTAAGAACATTTTCAAGGGTGCCAATGATGCTGGAGGGCACTTTTATGTCATCATCCAATGTCTTCCCACCCCAGAGTTTTGGCGTGGAGGTTGAGCGCGTCCCCAACTCCGGTATGATGGACGCGGTGAACCGCTGTGTTCAAGAGGAGAACATGACCTTTCTGCATTCTTACGACGACATGGACCTGATAGCTGGCCATGCCAGGTAACAGTGATGTGCAGTGAAGTCAGGCGGTTAATTATGGTTAAAAACTTTGCATTGTTTCCACTCCAACAAGAAGCCACTATGGTGAGTGGGCATTGGGTGAAATACTCATTTTCATATAGCACTTCATCAGACAAGCTCGCTCTCTCTCTCTCACTCACACACACACACACACACACACACACACACACATACACACACGACTGATGAGTGTGTCATGGCTCCAGTCACACTCTCATGGACACAAACACACATACACAGAAAGACACACACAGACACACAGACACACAGACACACACACACACACAGACACACATACACACACACACACACACACACCCACACCCTTTCCCTCTCTGTTTGTCTATCTTTCTCTCTCACATAAACATTCTCTCTTGGATGAAGCTGTACACATTTCCAGGTCATGTAGTTTTAGCAGCATAGAAGGGAGGCATATTCGTGTAATTTGTGATAACTTTTTTATCGGACAGCCTAGCAAGATAGCAACACAGAACACCGTTGCCAGGATACCAGAAAGCAGAATAATGTAACATTCGACTTCAGCAATAGCTGCTCACGATTAAATAGAATTTTGGATGTTGAAGGCAGCATGAAGAATACATCTATGCTGCTTTCAAAATTCGGCAAAACTAAAGTATCTTAGAAGGCAGTATTTCATTGAAATATTTGATTCGGACATGCCTCAATACTTGCTCCCCTGTTAGTTATCTTAAAAGGCAGCATTTTTTTTGTTTCGGACACAGCCTAAGAGACACACACACACACACACACACACACACACACACACACACACACACACACGTAGATCCCCAGGGAAGAGTGAAATGAGATGAAGTCTCATAGTAATTTGTACAGAACCCATCTGCAGGAAAACCACGACCATGTTATTCCAGGACCACGACCATGTTATTCCAGGGCTCCGGGTTTGGGGCGTTGGCGCTGAGTTACACCCAGGCAGAGAGTGCCCCAGCCTCAGGAGCACACACACACACACACACACACACACACACCCACACACCCAAGCCCTAACCCAGCTCTATGCCCTGGTCTCATGCCCCCTGTGACAGATCTGAGAGTGTGTCGTGTGAAATATTCTAAGTTCAAAGAACAAATCTCACCTCCTTGTTGTGTGTCTCCCCCTCCCCTCTGTCTGTGTGTACGTGCGTGTGTGTGTGTGTGTCTGTCTGTGTGTGTGTGTGTGTGTGTGTGTGTGTGTGCGTGCGTGCGTGCGTGCGTGTGTGCGTGCGTGCGTGTGTGCGTGCGTGTGTGTGTGTGTGTGAGCGTGTGTGTGTGTGTGTGAGCGTGTGTGTGTGTGTACGTGTTTGTGTGTGTGTGTGTCTGTCTGTGTGTGTACGTGTGTCTGTGTGTGTGCGTGCGTGCTGCATGTGTGTGTGATTACAGCCTGGGCTTTGAGCTCCTGGAGGCAGTGCCCAGGCCTGACGTGGTGGTGGTCTGCTGTGGAGGGGGCGGCCTGCTGGCCGGCGTGGCGGCCGCTCTCAAGCTCTCGGGGTGCCAGGGCACCAGGATCTACGGCGTGGAGCCAGACGGTGGTAAATAAATACAGGCTGAGGAGGGGTAAATATAGCCGAGGGGGTAAATACAGGCTAGGAGGGGTAAGGAATGCGGAAAAGATGGACACAAGGACAGACATGTAAATGGAACGAGATGAAAGTGTGAGCTTAGAACTTGAGAGAACTGAAACCATGGTTACGGTCATGTAGTAGATAAACAGCCACAGACATAGATGTTTGGAAGATGATTGGCCATCTTGTGTTCTGTTCTTCTCCACTCCCAGCATGCACCATGTTCAAGAGTTTCATGGAGAAGAAGCCTGTTGGCATGGACACTAAGAGTATCGCCTCCGGCTTAGCGCCTCCCTTTGCAGGTAAACAATATATCATGGGAAGTTAATTAACAGGCAAAGAACAGTTGGGGAACAACCAAATGTTTTGAGTATGATTGATTATTGCTTGACTTTCTTTGTAGAGCGTCAATACATTCAGGGCCTATGATCCTAAAAGTTGCTGCTGCAAGTTCATGGTCCTTCAAAATCTACTTTTTCATACATTTGTTCCCGACTCACTGTTCTACTTTTTCTACACACTGCACCATGCTGTAGTGTTCTGGTGTTGCTCTATGCGTGAGTCCGCCTGGACTTGACCTTGCCCAGAAGAGTCCCATCAGCAGAGTGTCTGGACTGATAGCAGATAGTTTAGACGACGGCCTGACTGCTTCCTTGAGTGTGGGCAGCCTGTCCCCCTATGAGCCGTGCCGGAGTTGTGGAGGACATCGCCCTGGTAACGGACGAGGAAATCAAGAGTGTTTTCTCAGACGTGCGTGTGTATGTTTCTTTTTTCTCAGGCGCGTTGCCCTACGAGTTGTGCCAACGGTATGTGGAGGACATCGTCCTGATAACGGACGAGGAAATCAAGAGTGCGGTGTCCACTCTATACGGAGCTGGACTGCTTGTGGAACCCTCGGGATCGGCGGCCTTCGCTGCCGTTGCCAACGGACGGATACCTGACATCGCCGGGAAGACTGTCGTCGTCATCTTGAGCGGAGGAAACATCGGCAAAGACGAGCTGGTCCACTTCCCTGACTGAGACTTCAGGGTGATGGATTGGGGGTGGGGGTCAGTCACTTAAAGGTGCTCTAAGCGATGTTAGGTAACGTCACTTCTGTTGACGTTCAAACAAAACAGAGAGCTAGCTTGCTACTGCCTCGCCCTCCCTCCCGTGCAATTGAAACTCTCCTAAACGTGCATCTTTAGCCGTGTCCTACTGGTTAGCACTTCGGACCTGTAACTGGAGGTTCGAACCCCGACCAGTAGGCACGGCTGAAGTGCCCTTGAGCAAGGCACATAACCCCTCACTGCTCCCCGAGCGCCGCTGTTGATGCAGGCAGCTCACTACGGTGATGTTTGGAGTATGTGACAAAAAATGTTTTGGCTTAGAAACCACATAACATCGCTTAGAGCACCTTTAACGATTAAATTCCCGTCATTAAGATCACGAGGTGCCCATGTTACCCCTCATTTTCTCAAAAACAACAAACAATAACAACAATTCTGACCATTGAGCTCATGAGATCAATACCACATCTCAAACAATTACAATATCATGGAAAAGTTATTTTTTTCCATAATTAATTTCAAAAAGCGAATCTCATAACTTCGATTCATTACACAAAAAGTGAAATATTTCGAGCCTTTTTTGTTTTAGTGTTGATTATTCTAATCTTGATCATTATGGTTTACAGCTCATGGAAATCAAAAATCCAGAATCTCAAAATGTTTATAATAATTACAGAAATGTCACCGTGGAAAGAGCTGTAATTAGCTAATTTAGTCAAATCAGGGCAGTGATAAACGGGTATGGCAATAATCGTGATGTTTACAAATAAAATAATCAGTATTGTTTTATGATACAATGATCTTGTTTTCGTCGGGGGATCTGGTTGCCTTCCTTATTATCAGTTAAATAACGTCTTTGTTCTTTTTGTTCACATTCATACAGGTCCTCACTATGACTGTATTTTGAGCACAGTTAATTTGCCAAAAAGAGAAAAACACCCAATAATAAAAAATAAAAAAACTGACGGTTGACGTCATTATTGTTGTTATTTTGTTCCAACTTTCTATAGGTATTGCAATATTGTTACACAAACAGTGTAGTGATGAACACAGCTGACAAGGACATTGTGTGTTAGCTTGCTTTGTGTTGGAATTTTTTCCCCATATGAGGATGAACTGCACTTGATTTGTCTCAGGCTATGTGATGCTAGGTTGCTGCATTTCAATGAAATTAAACTTTTTAAATTTAATTTTTAAAATGTCTCAATTTCTTTTTATTGCCCCCCCATTAAAATAAAATTATGGGGTGGGTTGTCATAAGTGCTCAAGATATATTTGATGGAAGTGGCAGGCATTCCTGCACATTGAAAGATAATCTATTAAGGGGACCATTTTGGAAAGATTCAAAAGAAAGAAAAAAATGTGACGATCAACCCCGGTCTCCTAAAGTATCGCAATCATAGGCGTCGATTTATGTTTCCATAAATGGGTGCTCAAACAATTAAATGCCCAATACCAACGTCCATAATAAACCTCATGCACAAACATAGCACAGGAATCGCCATACGATTTTGGAGAAAGTAGTAATTTGCAATTTACCTATGCATTTCAGCACTTTAGGCCGACACACACAAACGCCAATAGCCTACAGTTCAACACTTTAGTCTGACACACACACACACACACAAACACCAATAGTATACAGTTCAGCACTTTAGTCTGACACACACATACACACACACAAATGCCAAAAGCATACAGTTCAGCACTTTAGGCCGACACCAGACATGGGGGACTCGAGTCACATGACACTTGTGAAATTCTATCATGGAAAATGGCCTTTTTTGCCCTTTGAATTTATAGTATGTATTTGGGAAATTACAGAATTTCAGCACTAGAACAGCGACACACATCTCAGAAAGCATTTTGCAACGGATGTTTCAACACATTCTGGAACTACACTCTCCACTCTTTCCAATGACACCCCACTTGTGAAATTCCATCATGGAAAATTACATATTTAGCCCCTTTGAATGTATAGTATGTATTTGTGAAATTGCAGAATTTCAGCACTAGAACAGCGACACACATTCCATAATGCATTTTACATCGGATGTTTCACCACATTCTGGAACTACATTCTCTCCTCTTTCCAATGACACCCCCCATGTGAAATTCTATCCTGGAAAATGGCCCTTGAAAATAAAATGTATTTGGGAAATTGAAGATTTTCAGCACTAGATTTGGTCTAGACTTCCCATAATGCATTTGTCATGGGACATTTATTTTGGCCTATTTTTCTGATTATACATTTTCAGCACTACATTTGGTCCCTATCACTTAAAAGTCATTTGCCACATTTCTGTCATTTTGGGGGCCATTAGTGTTTCTACCTTGTCTTATTGGATGCCAAGCATTGAAGCTGTGTAGGGACCCCATAGGACTAGTAGGGTTTGTTATTTATTATGCTTATTTATAGTTCCACGGGAGTCCATGGTGGCCAGTGTTGGGAGTAATGTATTAAAAAAGTAATGTAATTACAGTAATGCATCGCTTTTTGCTGTAATGCAGTAATGTAAGGCATTACCAATACAATTTCAGTAATATTTTACTCGGTACAATTCTCAGTAACTGAAGTTACTTTGCTTTTTAATCCAAAATTGAGAAATGCTCAATTGGCACCAGAGAAGATTATCCAAGAATTGAAAAAAATAATCTATGCTGGTCCTGGAATTTGATTGCCTTGTTTAGATGACTGTAGAAAGGGAATTTGAGTTATCTCTGCCATTCATGTAACAGATCTAACATGGTTAGGCTATAGTTCTCATTTCAAGCAGTGAGAATAACTAAAATGTTGCTTTTACAGACAAACATCACAGCCATTATTCTCAAACTATATGCATTAAGTCTACACCACTGTAGGTGGGAGGAAAGGCAACCAGCAATGATGAGAACCATTTAAAGTCAACATACAATTTCACTATGGCTATATTTAAGTTGTGAGTGACCTTTGGCCTTTGGGGCCTACATTGTCCCATGAGCCATAACTGCAACCATTATATTGTTCTTTTGTTAGCCTTAAGCCTAGCTCAGTCATTATGCCATACCACATAACCTCCTGCCGTATAATGAGCTGCATTGAACACATGAAGATCTATTGAGAACACCAAATCCATATTTTCTGTTATTTTGGTGAAAGTAATGTAAATGTAGTGTAATGCCTTACAATTCAAAGACAGTAATATTGTAATGTAACAAATTACTTTGAGATGACAGTAACAAGTAATAAATAATGCATTAAGCTTTTGAAGTAACGTGCCCAACACTGATGGCAGCACATACAAATGTACATAGTAAAATGCTCAAACTTACACACTTATTCTACTCAGGCCACTGACCAATTTCACCAAGTTACAGCCCCCAAAACCCCAAATATCTAGGACCACCAACTGGTCAAAATCCATCAATGTTTTAACAGCATTAATGCAAATAGCTCTGCAATGCTTTGATCTATCAAGCTCAAACTTGATCAGTGGATTAAGGCAAAAGGTAAGACTTTATCATGTGCACTGTAGCGCCACCAACAGACCAAGGTGAAAACTTTCCAAAAGCTTTACAGCTCTTGAATTTTGTCCATTTCTCTCTAAATTTGCAGCTCTGCAGCTATATTTGGGGGCCAAGCATGCCATGGCAACTCACTGGTTTCGATACGTTAAAGATTTGCTGAGATATGAGCTCATTTCCATAACTCTAGCACCCCCATAGTGGTCACAAGTCAACATAATATTGTATGTACAGCCTCAGGATTTGGTCCCTAGCTCTCACAACAAGTATGCGTTAGCATACACAGCCCCATTCTCATCAATGGGACTGAGGTGGAGTGTGACACCAGCTTCGAGTATGATTCTATGTCTGCGTCATGACCCTGTATAACATCTGTGCTGTTCTTCTGAACATGGATAATGTAAGGCACCAGTGTTGATATCACTTGTTGTTGTCTGTTTTGCGTCAACAGCCATTTGTGTCATTGATTTAGGTAGCCTGGATGATTCCTGACTTTGCCACTGTTACTGTATGAATATCTATGCTTTGCTGTACATAAACCCTGTATGATTCTCATGGATTTCATGTTTCACTTTGGTATGTAATATTTTACCAACAGCATCCCGGTGACAACCAACCAACGAAGCCAGCATAAGCTGGTTTATAGCTGTTTTTTTCCAGCAAAGTAGAGTAGTAAACAGAGTACGGAAAGACCACACACGGAGTAGCAATGCATATATTAGATTTATTATTAGGAGTGGAGTTGGATTTGGAAAATACATATATTAGATTTATTATTAGGAGTGGAGTTGGATTTGGAAAATACATATATTAGATTTATTATTAGGAGTGGAGTTGGATTTGGAAAATAAAAGTGTAAGCAATCAGTATGTGGTGCAGTGAATAATTTCAATTTTAATTTCAACTTCAATTTAATGTCACTTATAGGTTCAAAGGTTCAAGGTTCAAACCAAATATATTAATTTATTAAAGTATAGCACAAGGTTACCAAAAGCAAAATGTCTAGGGGGAAATTAATGGGGTTAGTGGCATGCGAGTATGAGTATATGGATGTATGGATGCAATTTAGCTAGTGAAGTAGGCCTAAAGACAAAGAAAGAGAAATAGAGGTAGAGTTAGAAATGAGGGGAGAGAGCAAAGTGTAAGTGTGAATCAAAGTGAGTGCCTGCAAGAAGTAAGAAAAATGCCTAATCAGAAAGATAGGGAACCCCTAATATAGCCCCACCCTAACCATAGGTGTAATCAATGAGGGTATTAGCCCAACCAGGCCCAGCCCTGCCCGTGCACTGACAGGAGAAGGCCTGAAGGGGCACAGGGTCATCACATAGGGCAGTCATAGGGATGGGACTTCAGGTGCGATGAGGGCAAAACACAAGGATGGCTGATGACTGGTAATAGTTTATCTCACAAGTGAGGTAAGAGGGAAGAAAGAGAGATAAATAGTAGGTATTACTATAAGTCATGATGGTTAGTATTAATAAGTATATCAATGGTATTATATAGTGTTATACTATAGAGACAAAAGGCAAGAGAGGGAGAGTTGTAAGTCGTAAAATTGATTTTTATTTATCTGGCTGTTGCGATTGATATCAATGATTAGTATGAATGCCCTCAGTAAACAGCACACCAAACAGAAAGCAAACAGTTACAAACAGCCAGGCACTCTGCTTCATAAGAGATCATGCGTGCCAGCCAGCACGCACGCACACACGCACGCACGGCCTCACGATCGCGATGAGCACTGGACACCAGACAGCTGTTTTTATTTCTCTGGCTGTTGCAATTGATGTCAATGATTATTAATAGGAATGCACTCAGTAAACAGCACACCAAACAGAAAGCAAACAGTTACAAACAGGCACTTGGCTTCGTCAGAGATCGCACGCACGCACGGACTTGCGATCGCGATGACCACCGGACAGCATAGCGTAAAAATAACGGGTGACATCGGCGGACACGGCTCCGTGTCGGATTCGAACCGGCGATGCCACTAGCACACTCATTCAAATAGCTACGTCTTCTCAACAGAACATAAGAACATAAGAACGTCTTCTCAACAGAACATAACTAAGGCATGGTGAAGGGTAGTCAGCACCAGCGCAGGTATGGTCAGTTGCCACCATGACACGCATGACTAGGGCGCCAGTCACATGAGGACACAGCAGAGGTGGTCCATTCCAATAAAAACCCTGAGGTGGGTGAAGTTCCACACTACACCATACCTAACTATGGGAGGCACTAAAGATGTATGTTTTAAGTCTAGACTTGAATGGAGACATGGAGAGAGTTAATTCCAGAGGAGGGGTGTGCTGTAGCAGAAAGCTCTGCCTCCTACTGTTGGGATTACAAGAAGTCCAGTATTCTGTGATCGTAGCAGTCTAGGTGGGTAATATGGTACTAAAAGATCTTTAATTTAGGTGCCCAGCCATTTATGGCTTTGTATGTTAGAAGTAATATTTTTAAGTCAATGAGACTTTTAACAGGTAGCCAGTGTAAAGATGCTAGGATGGGGGAAATGTGTTCACATTTTTTGGTCCTAGTGAGTGTGCGAGCAGCTGCATTTTGTATAAGCTGTAAGTTCCTTAGACAGGTATTATTGCAGCCAGTGTATAGAGCATTGCAATAGTCTATCCTTGAAAAAACTGTGGATTCATGTTTCAGCGTCTGGTAAAGATAAGGACTTCCTTATCTTTGAAATGTTCCTTAAGTGGTAAAATGACGTTTTGGTGATTATTTATTGATAGGTCCTGGTCAATTATAACTGCTAGATTTTTAGCACTTGTGGATGAGGTCAGTGGAAGATCACTATATGTAACCTGTGATGAGGATAGGGTATGCCTCATCTTTTTAGGACCTAACACCATCTGAGTCCAAAAGCAGGAAGTTTTTATATATCTATATTCTCTCCATGTTTTTATATCTCTTATACATGTAACATACATACAAGTTTGGTTAACAGGGTTAATTAATCGGGCTTTATGGAAAGGTATAATTGTGTATCATCTGCATAACAATGGAAATTAATGCCAAATTTCAGAACCTAGGGAAAGCATATAATGGGAAAATAACAGGGATCCAATGAGCCTTGAGGCACTCAATATTTCACCATAGTCTTGGTAGATGGTTCATTATGGACCTGTACAAATTATTAACGGTTAGAAAGGTATGGTCTAAACCAAGCAAGTGCTTCTTTCAATGCACAAGTACATCAAAGGAGAGACACATGTTTGTGTCATCCCAGCAAGGGTTTCACCAGCATTCTAGAAACAGGGCCACATCCCTTACCTATTTGTTGCAGGCAAGAGGGGGGAGGCTCTTGTTGTAAGGATCCTGTCTTGTCTTGTTTTCCCGTTATGTCTGCTTCTCTTGTGTCTTCCTGTTTGCTTTGTTTACTTCCTGTGTCTTGTGCCATGTGCTCCTTTGTTTGTTTGCCATGTGTCTCTGTTCCATGTGCCTGTGTCTCCACCCCTCACCTGATCCTTGTTAGTTTAATTATGGTTTCCACCTGAGTCTTGTTCCTTGTTTACCTGTGCGCTGTTAACCCCTGTGTATTTAAACCCTCAGTCTCCCCTCAGTCCCCTGTCGGTCATTAATGTTGTTATATGTGGTTTGCTGTGATTTCATGTCATATTAAAAGATTCCTGTTTTCCTCAAACTCGCCCTGCCTCGACTTGCCCTGCACCTCGGTCCATCTCTCTCTACAGCCGACCGTGACATTTGTTGTGGTGCCATGAGGTCTGGTCAGTCTTTATTATTCTTTAATTAAAGCTTCTCCCCCTTGCATGGGATATTCTTCAGAGCCCTTGCCCCATACTGTTTTAGCATCCCAACTCAAATATGCGCAACTGATGGCAGCCAGATGTGACAATGGGAGGTCTGCTTCCCACATTAAATTCTACCAATCCCAGGATAACAAAGGATACTCTGAATACAGTTCAAAGACACAAGTCATGGTAAGGTGCTCAGTAAGGTGTGTGTCATGGTGGTAGTGCAAATAAGTCCAAGTCTCAAGTGCTTTTAACACCATCCAACCCCTCAGACTGGGAGACAAGCTCTTGCAGATGGGTGTGGACGCTCACCTGGTAACCTGGATTACAGATTACCTGACCGAGCGACCACAGTTCGTCAGACTGAAGAACTCTCTCTCTGACACTGTGATCAGCAGCACCGGAGCGCCACAGGGAACTGTGCTCTCTCCAGTCCTGTTCACCCTGTACACATCTGACTTCTGCTACAACACCGAGTCATGCCACATGCAGAAGTTTTCTGATGATACTGCAATTGTGGGGTGTATCAGGGACGAGCAAGAGGAGGAGTACAGGAGCCTGTTGGAGGACTTTGTGCATTGGTGCAAACTCAATCACCTTCAACTCAACACTTCAAAGACCAAGGAGATGGTGGTGGATTTCCGCAGGTCTAAGCCCGCTCTGCTACCAGTCTCCATTGATGCGGTCAATGTGGAGGTGGTAAGCACCTACAAGTATCTGGGTCTCCACCTGGACAATAAACTGGACTGGTCAGCCAACACTGGACGACTCTACAAGAAAGGACAGAGCAGGCTGTACTTCCTGAGGAGGCTGCGGTCCTTCAATGTGTGCAGCAAGCTCCTCAGGATGTTCTACCAGTCTGTTGTGGCCAGCGTCCTCTTCTATGCAGTGGTATGCTGGGGAGGAAGCACAAATAAGAAGGATGCTGGGCGACTTGACAGGCTGGTAAGGAAGGCTGGCTCTGTAGTGGGAGCTGAACTGGAGTGCATCACTTCAATATCTGACAAAAGGACCCTAAACAAACTGATCAACATCTTGGACAATGAATGTCATCCACTCTACAGCACTATCAAAAACCAAAAGAGCTTGATCAGCTGGAGACTTCGCTCACTGCCATGCACAACTGAAAGGCTGAGGAAGTAATTTGTCCCCAGGGCCATTGAACTGTTCAATGCCTCACTAAAGGGAAGAGGAGAGATAGACTTCTCTGCTTAGTCTGTCTGCCTCTCCACCCTCTCCATGTTTGAGTACTGACTGCCCACTACTGCTTTACTACTGTTTTTCTACTGTTTTACTAATGTCCACAGCCTAATGTTTTCACTACTGTTTTACTGCTACACTGTTTTTCATGCTATATTAGCACACATGATCAATGTATGCAGTCAGGCTTCTGCTACAATTCTGAATGAATGAATGGCTATAACCCTATTACCTCAACCTGTTCTTGCCTGTTCATTACCTTGTCTACATTATACTTTACTCTCCTATTTGTCCATATTATTTATGCTGGTCTCTAGACCTTACTCTTGCACTGTTGCACTGTTGGACTAATGTTGGACTACTTTTTGCACCTTCACCATGACACTCACTCTCTTGAGCACCTTACCATGCACACATAACTAAAGGACTATGGTTGGACTACTGTTTGCACCTTCACCATGACACTCACTCCCTTTAGCACCTTACCAGTCCCGGCCCTGTCACTACAAGCGTCTTATGCTTGATCACCCTCAAGCACATTGGACTTTTTAAATTTAATTTATATAGTATATTTAGTATTTAGTTTTGTTAGTTTTCTTATCTTCTACTGTCTTTATTGTACAGTGGAGTTTAGTTATATGTTTATACTTATACTTATGTTTACCATTTCTGCTGTAAGTGCATGTTGTGTGTGATGTCTGTATGCTACTGAGACCCTTGAATTTCCCCTTGGGGATCAATAAAGTATCTATCTATCTATATATCTATCTATCTAAGAGTGCAGAAGTGCAGGGTTAAAGTCTAGCGACCAGCAATAAATATGGACAATGTAAGAGACCAGTATTAAATATGGACAATATAATAGAAAAAGTAAACATAGTAATATAACAGTTATAGTATAATTATATGGACAAAATGGAGAAAAATTTTAAAAATAGTAACAATGCAAGGATAGCTTTGCAGTAATAGGGTATCAGCCATTGGTCAAGTATGATGTGACTTTAGACCACAGTCCAGACTGGGAGATGGAGGGAGGGCTTGTACATATGGGCTAATATAACCAGTAGGCCTAAGCAGTAACACAGTGGGCTGGTGTGGACAGTCAGAGGTCACAGAAGTAGAAGTGTAGAGGGAGGTGTGGAGGCAGATAGACTGTACAGAGAAGTCTAACTCTCCTCTTCAGTCTAACTCTCCTCTTCAGTTTAACTCTCCTCTTCAGTCTAACTCTCCTCTTCAGTCTAACTCTCCTCTTCCTTTAAGAGAAGCATTGAAGAGTTGTATGGCCCTGGGGACAAATTACTTTCTGTCTGTCAGTTGTGCATGGCAGAAAGTGTAGTCTCCAACTGGTCAAGCTCTTCTGCTTTATGATAGTACTGTGGAGTGGATGACAGTCATTGTCCATAATGTTCATTAGTTTGTTCAGGGTCCTGTTTTCTGTGATGTGATGCACTCCAGTTCAGCTCCCATGACAGAGCCAGCTTCCTTTACCAGCCTGTCTAGTCGCCCAGCATGCCTCTTCATAGTGCTTCCTCCCCAGCATACCACAGCACAGAAGAGGACGCTGGCAACAGGCACGTGCAGAGAAGGGGGACTACAGGGGCTCTAGCACCTGCCCTTTTGCCCCTTTGATGTCCAAGTGCCCTTTTGACAAGACCCGTTTTTTACTTTTTAAAATGGGTAATACTTCCGCTAGTTCCAACGTGAATATTCGCTAAAATGTCTCATTAATAGTATGTGAAATTAGAAATGTACAAAAATAACAATTTTCTGTGTTAATTGAAATGCCTTGCGGCCACCAATCCGTGACGTCATACTCTCAGATGAACTCTTAGAAGGTGCACGCAGGCACAGTGCTGCAGGAGACATTTGGGAACACGGTAAGATCACTTGGCAGTTAGCCTATCTGAACATGCAATAGTATTCAGCTTAGAGATAAAATGTAGAATAAAATGTTTAAAGTTGTTTCATGTTTAATGAAGTAGGCTATCAAACTCGTTTTAACCATGTCATGGTCCATCCATTTCAACAACCTGGCAGCTTCGAAAATCTAAGGCTGAACGTTCATAACATATTCTGTTTAGGTTACTATGTTATAGTAGCTTAGGTTAGTAGACCTAGTTCATAAAACAGAGTAGGCAAACCTTTTTTAAATCGTCATAAGCCGACGACATAGGCTACTGCGTTGTTTAACTAACCTAACTCAACACGTCGTTCTCTGTTTACAGTAGGCTACATTACGGTCATTTCACTCAGTGGCCACACGCACAGCACGTGAATCTGCAAGACACCAGCTTGCTAATAGTGGTAGTTCACTGTGATAAATATAAAAATTATAGCCGGACTAGGCAATAACATATTTGCTGCCGCGAGGGTGCGTCTAGATTTCTAGGCTATTAACATTTACGGAGCCTCGGAGAGCTCACTTTAAGTGATATTTTTTCTGGTCGTGATAATTTGTGAGCACGTTTTCCTTTAATTAAGCCCTCGAATTAATAAAACGTAAGCACGTTTTCCTTTAATTGAGCCCTCGAATTAATACAACGTGACCCCGTTGTAGGCCTAAATTGAGCTCTCGAAATATGTATTTCGTGCTCACATTTAGTAATTCCCGACATTTTCTCACCGCTCGCTGTGCTGTGGTGGCAACTTCGTGTTACCTTGACATGGACTAGGCCTACAGCTGTCTGTAACAGTTCATATTGGTAATGTGATGATAACCGTAAGCAGCTAATTAAAGACTTTAGGTGGTCATGTTTTATAGCGGACTTCTACTCTTTGTAGCAGGGGCACTGTGGTGTCAACCGCCAGCTATGGAGACCCATAATGGGGAAATTCTACTAGGCTACAAAGGCTACTCGCGGGCTCTGTTGTAGCCTAATGACCGGTTTCCACTATCTCCTGGATTGTTGACTTAACTGTGAGGTCTAGAAGTCAATCGAAGCACATCACAGCGACAAGCTCCCAAACAATTACAACACGTAGACCTACTGTTGGTACAAATAGGCTACTGCGTATTAGTAGTATCGCCTAATACCCATCAATACAATAAAGGTTCCCTCTAGCGCCCGATGGGCCTCACCATATAACCCACGCAAGACACACCAATGATGCACACAACGAGGTAAGCTTTGATACGGACTATGAAACGGGAGACATAAACAGTGTCGTTCACAATGCTCAGCTTCTTAGGCTATGTAGCCCAGCTCACACCGTTCGCGATAAACACCACAGCTCTGCATACACTTGGACCTCAACAAACACTCAAAACTTCACCAAACATTCAGCTGGACGATGTTGGCAAGGGGCCTGTACAAACACACACAATCATCTGCTCTCCCACCTACAGCCTACCTAACGGGGCTATAACCAGGTGCACAGCAATTAATGAGATTCCCTCTACGTCACTACAAGCGACACACCTCCCGACGTCATTCCCGGGGATACCCGGACACCACACTATGTTTTTGTGCACACAATTTAATTTCTTCGAGCCCACGTTTTAATTATTCGTGGGTGCGTTTTAGTAGATCGAGATCTCGAATATACTAAAACGTGCTCATGTTTACGTGTGTCAACAAAATATTGAGTGCACGTTTTACAAATTGTGGCCACGCGTTTAAGTAGATCGTGCACACAATGTTCTATAACCATGTTCACAAATTGTGCTCGTTTTAATAAATCGTGCCCTCGTTTTAGTAAATCGCGGTGCTTTCGTTTTAGTAAATAGTGCACTCGTTTAATAAATTGTGCCCTCGTTTTACTATGCTTAAAATGAGAGCCCAATTTAGTAAAATGAGCTCACACTATAGTAAAACGAGAGCACAATATAGTAAATTGTGCACACGATTTAGTAAACCGAGCGCACAATTTAGTAAAACGAGCGTACGATTTAGTAAAACAAGTGCACAATATAGTTAAACGAGGGCACAATTTAGTTAAACAAGAGCACAATTTAGTAAAACGAGCGCACAATGTAGTAAAACGAGCGCACATTCTCTTAACATGCAAAACATTTTGCGATGACCCCTCTAGGGCTCCGTAAAAATTAGCTTTGAATTTAATCAATAAGATGCAGCCTTATAGCCTATGATCTCTGTGTAGACAATAGCCTAATGAAAACTGAAAATATTTATCTGTCTGTGCCCTGGCTACAGTAGGCCTATAGTACATGCACTCCTATTGAATTTTCAGAACCAAGGAGAGAAATGAGAAAAATGTGTTACAGCTCTGTCTGCTATTTACACCCATTCTTCTTGATACATAATGAATAAATATGAACATTTATAAAATGTTTATCAGTACATTAGACTACTTTGCAAATTGCTAAACCATATAATAGCCTGTCCCACCATCATCATTGAAATAGCATAATGCTAGAATTAAGAAAAAAAAATGTCCAGCTGATGTCAGATGATTAAAGATTTACAGGCTAGGGAATAGGAATTATTTTGATATAATTTGCATGTAGCCTATGTATTCTCTATTGGGATGTAATCAAAATTAAGTTTTAAATAAAGTTAACACGTTTTCAGAAAATTTTGTTCCATGTGCCCTTTTTTTAAATTTGAGCCCCTGCCCCTTCAAAGGTCTCTGCACGCCCCTGGCTGGCAACAACAGACTGGTAAAACATCCAGAGGAGCTTGCTGCAGATGTTGAAGGACCACAGCCTCCTCAGGAAGTACAGCCTGCTCTGCCCTTTTTTGTAGAGTGCTTCAGTGTTGACTGACCAGTCCAGTGTATTGTCCAGATGTATCCCCAGATACTTGTAAGTGCTTACCACCTCCACATTGACCCACTTAATGGTAACTGGGAGCAGAGCGGGCTTAGACCTCCGGACATTGCACAAAGTCCTCCACCAGGCTCCTGTATTCCTCCTCCTGCCCATCCCTGATACACCCCACAATTGCACTATCGTCTGAAAACTTCTGCATGTGGCATGACTCTGTGTTGTAGCAGAAGTCAGACATGTACAGGTTGAACAGGACTGGAGAGAGCACTGCTCCCTGTGGAGCTCCAGTGCTGTTGATCACGGTGTCGGAGAGGCAGTTCTTCAGTCTGACGAATTGTGGCCGCTCTATCAGGTAGTCTGCAATCCAGGATACCAGGTGAGCATCCACAATCATCTGCAGGAGTTTTTCACCCAGTCTGAGGGGTTGGATGGTGTTAAAAGCACTGGAGAAGTCAAAGAACATGATACTCACAGCACTTATCCCCTTGTCCAGTGGAAGGGGGATGAGGGGTATTTGGTGGCTGGTGAACAGCGTTAGTGCAGTCACATTGTTCATGATCACGTTGTGGGGGAGGGGTGCGTCAGCCTTTGATGGTGGAGGTGCATGTTGCACAGTGAGGGGTGAGGTGTGAATCGGGCAGGCAAGCAAGCAAGAGCAGTGTCTGAATTTGACTTTGTACTCTGCACAATGACAATAAAGTTGAGTCCAATCTAATCTAATCTATCCCTAGTGGTCAAACATCACCAACATTATTGTGTGGCGAAGCCATGAACCAAGTCTGGTTTCGGTACGAGAAAGCATTCCCAAGATATGAGCTCATTTCCTCTAACTTTAGTACCTCCTAGTGCTCCAAGGTCACCAAATATATTGTGTGTCCTCTGGATGGGGTCCTAAGTCCATATACCAATTTCGGTTTCGGTACGCGAAAGCATTGCTGATATATGAGCCTACATCCTGTGATTATAGCGCCCCCACAGTGGTAAAAAGACTCCACATTTATTGTGTGTTCTTAGGATGGGAAAACATATAAACACAGTGGGTGCCTTGCAGCTTCGATGCTTGGCCCCCAATAATAGGAAAATGTACAAACACAATGGGTCCCTACACTGCGTGGTCCCAAATAATAGGAAAGCGTAAATATACAATTGGGCTTTGCTACTGGCCCCCAATAAGAAAAGGTAGAAACAGTAATGATGCTTCGCAGCTTCACTGCTTGGCCCCCAAAATGACCGAAATGTGCCAAATGACTTGAGTGATAGGAAGAAAATGTGTTGAAAGCCACAATCAGAATAATAGCTTGTGGATTTTGAAATTAAAAAAAGCCAAAAGATGTCATTGGAAGAGGACACACTCAACTATTCATTTATGGTGGAATTGTTTGCAACAAATCAGTCTTGACCAATAGGGACCAATTTTAGTGTATAAAAACTGCAATGAAAGAAATAGGCCACGGGAGTTCTAAGCGGAAAAAAAGGCATTTTATGCAATGGGGGTTTCACATGGGGGTTGTCATTGGAAAGAAGAGCGAGTTTAGTTTCAGAATGTGTTGAAACATCCGATGCAAAATGAATTATGGGATGTGTGTCGCTGTTCTAGTGCTGAAATTCTACAATTTTTCAAATACATTTTGTATTCAAAGGCAATAATGGGGCAATTTCCACTATAGAATTTCACAAGTGGGGTGTCATTGGAAAGAAAAGAGAGTGTAGTTTCAGAATGTGTTGAAACATCTGATGCAAAATGCATTATGGGATGTGTGTCGCTGTTCTAGTGCTGAAATTCTACAATTTCCCAAATACATTTTGTTTTCAAAGACAATAATGGGGCAATTTCCACCATAGAATTTCACGTAGGAGGTGTCATTGGAAAGAAGAGCGAGTGTAGTTTCAGAATGTGTTGAAACATCCATTGCAAAATGCATTATGGGATGTGTGTCGCTGTTCTAGTGCTGAAATTCTGCAATTTCACAAATACATACTATAAATTCAAAGGGGCTAAATATGCCATTTTCCACGATAGAATTTCACAAGTGGGGTGTCATTGGAAAAAGGAGACAGTGTAGTTTCAGAATGTGTTGAAACATCCGTTGCAAAATGTTTCCTGAGATGTGTTTGGCTGTTCTAGTGCTGAAATTCTGCAATTTCCCAAATACATACTATATATTCAAAGGGTAAAAAAGGCCATTTTTTAAAGAGGAGAGAGTGTAGTATCAGAATGTATTGAAAAATCCGATGCAAAATGACATATAGGCCGTAGGGAATACATTTACTGTAGAAAAACGTAAAAATCTGCCACCAACTACATAACCCCAGCCCCCCCACCCCCCAGTGCAAAATGAACAAACTTATTTAATAGAAAACATAACACAACATGTATCAAAACATCCAGCACAGAAAGTAAAGAAAAAATACATAATCTGCCACCCACTACATAACCTAAATTATTTGATAGAACACAAAAGACAACATTTATCAAAACATGGCACAATGGAGTCAACAGAAAAACGATATACAGGCTTTTAAACGTCTGTGAACAATGCCTGTTCATCTGCAACAGGCACATGCCTGTGTTATCGAAAATTTGCGGTCAACCCTGCCCCCTTGTGGTAGAAAATTGCAATATTTAAGGTGGAATCGAAACTAATCTCGCGATCTGAATGTAGTGCTAACTTCAGCCTCGTTCCCAAGGCGCCTGCCTGTATGTGAACCAGTCGTGAACGGTAATGGGTTTCTTTTTAATAAACTGCCTGTGCACTTACAAAGTTCTCAATGCTTCGGTTTACATGTAGAGACCCTCATTATACTACCGTGTAAGTGTGGTGCTATTTTGAGCCTTGTTAGTGGTTTAGAAATAGCGATTACTTTTTACTGTACATCTGCCCCGAAGGCTAGCGTTAAATGCTAATTGGCGGTTTGCAATACAACTGGTCACATTCGACTAGCAGGAAAACAAATGCCAGCAAACGGTCGAACTTGGTACACATGTGTTATTAACCCCCAGGTTAATTTTGCGCCAGAATTGTCCTTTAAAGGCACAGGTGCGCTACTCCAACCCGCTACATATATAACAAAACATTTCCTTCATTCGTAGGCCTACAGGAAATCCTCATACATAGTCCTAGGAATAAATAGGTATCTACATATTTCAGAAGAGGAAGCCTAAAGCATCAGAAAAACACATACAATAAAAAAAAAACCTTCTCTTGTCACACTTCCCACAACATCAACAACTTGTATTTATATAGCACTTTATCAAGGCACCCAAAGTGCTTTACAGTGAAGGGTCAAGTTTGATGGTGGATGTCCAGCAAATCTATGATTTTGATATATTGATGTTTCCTTCTTCCTTCTTGTTCAACATGGATCTACATGCATACAAATCCAATACAAAGTTTTGTTTAAACACATCAATCTCAAACATCAAACACTGTACATGGGAAAAACTCAGGCAGACAACCTCACCTTTCTATGTGTCTGTTTATGTGTGCGTGTGTGAGAATGAGTTTGTGTGTAAGTGTGTGAGTATTTGTGTGAGTGTGTGTGTGTCCTACGTAGAAGGCCCCTGTGTCTTGCCATATGATGTAGTGCTCAGCTCCACGGTGCAGAAGGCGGGGTTGTGCTGGCCAAATTTCTCCTTAACCTCCGACTCTCTGCTGAGGTCCAGTTTACCTGCACTGGGAGTCACCTTAGGATGGAGAACACACATCAGACTGTCTGTCACTGCTCTGTGTGTGTGTGGTGTGTGTGTGCGTGCATGCGTGTGTGTGTATATACCTTCTCTTTCAGGATTCTCAGTAGACAGTACAGTGTGAGGTCCTCCTTGCACAGGGTTAATCCTGCTGAAGATTTGCATTTCCTGTTTCCTGCAGAGATAAATACACATAACCATCAGGTAAAAAAGACACATTAAACACACTAAAAATGCTGGGTTGTTTTCTCAACCCAAACGCTGGGTTGAGGTTGAGGTAATTTGACCCTATTTTGCGTCGTTTTAACTAATTCTGCGTTGTGTGTGTGCATTGGTGTGCATGCGTGTGTGGTGATGTTGTGCTGACCTGCCAGCAGGCTGACGATGACACCGACGGCGAGTGCAGTGAGTGTGCCGATGGGACTAAAGTAGAGGTAGGACACCGAGTACCAGCTGTCCACTAACGCAGGACTAGAGAGAGGACAAGCAGAGTTAGCCTGAACACACACATATACATACACACACACACACAGAGAGAGAGATATGGGACTGAAGTAAAGGTAGGACATCGAGTACCAGCTGACCACAAATGGAGGACAAACAGAGTTAGCCTGATCACACACACACAAATACACACACACACATACACACATATACACACACACACACACAGACACACATACACAGTGCAGGCAAAAGTGGTGTGTGGTGAAGGACTGAGAATAGAGGTGGTTCTTACCCGCTGTGGTTGGCGTTGAGGAGATCGCTGGAGAAGTTGCCCAGCGGCAGAGAGCTGGCGCTCACGCTGGCACTGATGGTGCTGTTGAGGAGGATGCCCACCGTGCCATTGCAACCGTAGGTGGCCAGCGCCAGCGGACGGCTCAGGGAGGGCATCGGCGGGTACAGCTGGGCACCGATGCCAACCCACAGAGACAGCACAAGCCCACAGAACAGGCCTGCCAGGCCACCCTAGGGACCAATTAATGAATAAATGAACTCATTAGTTATGGACTCATTTTGGAAGCCATTTATTTACTTTCCACTGTAAATGATGTCTTGCAGAGC
Source organism: Alosa alosa (assembly GCF_017589495.1). NCBI lineage: Eukaryota > Metazoa > Chordata > Actinopteri > Clupeiformes > Clupeidae > Alosa > Alosa alosa. Next base: position 30,538,306 of record NC_063205.1, on the reverse strand, counting down.
ATAGGCCAAGTTAAGATGTAAAATAAAGGAAAATAAACAACCATACAATAATTTATCATACTAAACAACAAACAACTAAACATCATCATACTAAACAGCATCATACTAAACAACAAACAACTAAACAACATCATACTAAACAGCATCATACTAAACAGCATCATACTAAACATCATCATACTAAACAGCATCATACTAAACAACAAACAACTAAACAGCATCATACTAAACAGCATCATACTAAACAACTAAACAGCATCATACTAAACAGCATCATACTAAACAGCATCATACTAAACAACATCATACTAAACCATCATACTAAACAACAAACAACTAAACAACATCATACTAAACATCATCATACTAAACAACAAAATACTAAACATCATCATACTAAACAACATCATACTAAACATCATCATACTAAACAACTAAACATCATACTAAACAGCATCATACTTAACATCATCATACTAAACAACATCATACTAAACAACTAAACATCATAACAACATCATACTAAACAACTAAACATCATAACAACATCATACTAAACAACTAAACATCATAACAACATCATACTAAACAACTAAACATCATAACAACATCATACTAAACAACTAAGCATCATACTAAACATCATCATACTAAACAGCATCATACTAAACAGCTAAACATCATAACAACATCATACTAAATAACATCATACTAAACAGCATCATACTAAGCATCATACTAAACATCATCATACTAAACAACAAACTACACATACAAACAACATACTCCGTGTACCGTGGTACCGGGTACCGTGAAACTGACTGTGGCATATAGAAGTATTTCAGGGGGCATTTCTGCTTTGACCTTTTGACTAACCGTGGCATTGGCAAAAGGGCACAGAATGCCCAGCATGAACAGACCCAGCAGAGGCCCTCCCACCACACCAAAGATACTGGCCGCCACCTGGACACCGGCAGAAACACACACACACACACACACACACACACACACACACAGACCATTAGAGTACAGCAAGTTAGTCACACAGTGCACAGATAAATGGCCAGGTAGCACACACACACACACACACACACACAGAGAGAGGAAGAGACAGCAGAGTACACATACACACACACACAAACACAGAAACAGAGAGAGAGAGAGAGAGAGCAGAGTACACACACACACACACCAGTCTCTCAATAGGGCTTATTGAGAGGCCAGTTCTTGGCGACTCACCTGTAAAAGGCTATCCACAATAGAGGCTAATCCTGCCATTCCAATGCACAATGCCCCATACACCAGGCCTAAGGACATGAACATGGTTATTAAACATATTCAAGTCTGTTCATATTTCACCACACTTCTGAATAAGAAAGACATTGATGACCATCTGATCAAAACAATCACATGAAGTAGCATAACAGAATGTACTGCAATTAAAAATGTCCATGTATTAAATTTGCATTTTAGGATGATACAGTGGTCTTACAGTGGTTTCCTCGGTTTAAATACCCACTGGGGCCTTTGAAGAGCCGGTAGAGCTGTTTAAATACCCACTGAGGCTGTTTAAATACCCACTGAGACGGGAGAGCTGTGTAAATACCCACTGAGGCTGTTTAAATACTCACTGAGGCTGTTTAAATACTCACTGAAGGCTTTAGAGAGACGGGAGAGCTGTTTAAATACCCACTGAGGCTGTTTAAATACTCACTGAGGCTGTTTAAATACTCAATGAGGGCTTTAGAGAGACGGGAGAGCCGTTTAAATACCCACTGAGGCTGTTTAAATACCCACTGAGGCTGTTTAAATACTCAATGAGGGCTTTAGAGAGACGGGAGAGCCGTTTAAATACCCACTGAGGCTGTTTAAATACTCAATGAGGGCTTTAGAGAGACGGGAGAGCTGTTTAAATACCCACTGAGTCTGTTTAAATACTCACTGAGTCTGTTTAAATACTCACTGAGGCTGTTTGAATACCCAGGCTGTTTAAATACTCAATGAGGGCTTTAGAGAGACTGGAGAGCTGTTTAAATACCCACTGAGTCTGTTTAAATACTCACTGAGTCTGTTTAAATACTCACTGAGGCTGTTTGAATACCCACTGAGGCTGTTTAAATACTCAATGAGGGCTTTAGAGAGACGGGAGAGCCGTTTAAATACCCACTGAGTCTGTTTAAATACTCACTGAGGCTGTTTGAATACCCAGGCTGTTTAAATACTCATTGAGGGCTTTAGAGAGACGGGAGAGCTGTTTAAATACTCACGGAGTCTGTTTAAATATTCACTGAGGCTGTTTAAATACTCACTGAGGCTGTTTAAATACTCACTGAGGGCTTTAGAGAGACGGGAGAGCTGTTTCTCGGTCAGGTTGCTGTACGGCTTCACCAAGTCCTCCACTGTTACGGCGGCCAGTGCATTGATACTGGAGGAGACTGTGCTGTGAAGAAAAAAGTATTCATGTAGGCTAGCCAGTCAATCAATTAATGCTTTGTGATGGCATTTGCATTAAAACAATCAATTAGTCATCCAATCTATGAACTAATTAAAGAATTGTGGTGACATGATCTCTGCATTTTTAAAATGAATCAGAACAGAGATGGAACTAACACCAGATCGGTCCAACTCCTGTTAGCCATCTCCTAGCAACATCTAACCTACCTCAGAGTGCCACTATATGCGGCAGCCACAAACAGTCCGGGAAGACCGGGATGCTCCCGTAAGATATCCATCACTAGGTACGGCATCAGCTACACACACACACACACACACACAAAGACATGTGTATTAGCTACACACAAGGACATATCTATCACTAGGTACGGCATCAGCTACACACACACACACACACACACACACAGACATGTGTATTAGCTACACACAAGGACATATCTATCACTAGGTACGGCATCAGCTACACACACACACACACACACACACACACGTGTATTAGCTACACACAAGGACATATCGATCACTGGGTACGGCATCAGCTACACACACACACACACACACAGAGCAAGCACAGAAAACAACACACACATGTCCTTCATAATAGCACATGTCGATATCGTCCTAAATATAGGACTAAACCTATCGGACTAAACCTGATCTAGGGATGAGATGAGACTGATCTAGTGATGAGATGAGACTAAACCTGATCTGGTGATGAGATGTGATGAGACTAAACCTAAACTAGTGCTGAGATAAGATGAGACTAAACCTGATCTAATGATGAAATGGGACTAAACCTGATCTGGTGATGAGATGAGACTGATCTAGTGATGAGATGAGACTAAACCTGATCTAATGATGAAATGGGACTAAACCTGATCTGGTGATGAGATGGGACTAAACCTGATCTAGTGCTGAGATGAGATGGGCCTGATCTACAGTAGTGCTAAAATGGGACTAAACCTGATCTAGTGCTAAGATGAGACTGATCTGGTGATGAAATGGGACTAAAGCTGATCTAGTGATTAGATGAGTTGGGCCTGATATAGTGCTGAGATGGAACTAAACTGAGACTGACCTGGTCTGCTGAGGAGACAGATCCGCTGGTCCAGGGGTCGCAGTGCTTGTAGACGGAGTAGAGGCACAAGCCAGCAAGCACCGAACACAGCAGGATCACCCACAGGCCAATCAGGTTCACATACAGGGACCTAGTGGAAACACACACATAGATGCACACACACACACACACACACACACACACATAGATACACAAACACACACATACACACACACACACACACACACACTTTTGTAAATAAATAGTCCTGGAATTCTCGGTGTATGTCGTGTGTGTGTGTGAGAGAGAGAGAGTTACAGTATTATTTTACTGGCACATTTGTCACCCCCTGTTGGTGCGGATGTGTAATTGCGCTCACATTTTGGCATGGGCCAGGGTCTTGCAGGAGACGTATCTCTGCACTTGGGCCTGGTTGGTGCCATAGATGCCTATGTACACAAGCGCTCCACCAAATGTGATGGTCCAAAAGGTGTGTCGTCTTAGTGGGTTTGGGTCAAAGCTGAAAAGAGCGAGAGAGAGAGTGTGTGAGGTAGAGAGAGAGAGAGAGAGAGAGAGAGAGAGTGAGAGGACAGGAGACGTCCTGTAAAGACAGAGCCTCTGTGTGTGTGTTTGTGTGTGTGTGTGTGTGTGTGTGCGGGCGTGCGTGTGTGTGTGTGTGTGTGTGTGTGTGTGTGTGTGTGTGTGTGTGTGTGTATGTGTGTGTGTGTGTATGTGCCTGTGTGTGTGTGTGTGTGTGAGTGTCTGTGTGTGAGAGAGAGTGTGTGTGTGTGTGTGTGTGTGCGCACGCGTCTGTGTGTGTGTGTGTGAGAGTGTCTCTGTGTGAGAGAGAGAGTGTGTGTGTGTGTGCACGCACGTGTCTCTCTGTGTGTGTGTGAGAGTGTCTGTGTGAGAGAGAGAGAGTGTTTGTGTGTGTGTGTGTGTGTCTGTGTGTGTGTGTGTGTGTGTCTGTGTGTGTCAGTGTTGCACGGTCTGCCCGAAATTAAGCGGTCACCCGCGGTTATGAGTCATAAACAAAATATTTTAATGATATTCGGGTCAGTTAAAATTAATTAAATATATATTTTCTACAAATAGGCCTACTTAAAATATCATGAGAAGGCTAGCCAGCATCAATACAGTAAAGCATCAATACAGTAAAGTCAACAGTAAAGAAGCTGAAGACGCGAGTTAATAAAGACACCCCTTCAGGAAAAGTGATATAGGCTATGGGAAATATTGGGAAAAGTTCTTAAAGAAGATGACAGTAGTACAAGTTATGGTCTATGTAGGCCTACTTCTTGCGAAGCCATTTAAAAGTATGACAGCCAAAACAGGCAGCCTGCAGGAATAAATGTTATACAGTATCTACCGGTATGTATAGGTTCACGCATGCATAAAAGTTACCTTAGTTTGTTGTGTTTGTGACTTTAAATAGTGGATGTGCTTTAGTAAAGCTTTGTGCTTCATTCAGCAGTATCCAGTTCTTACGCTAACGTTTTGACCAGCAATGTATCTCTCTTGTCTACCTTGCCTCACCATTTCTGTTTTCGAAAGAAAGATGTATGTCCATGGCCTTCAAATCTTATCCTAGTGTTCTAATCCTTGGTGGTTGCGTGCATGCTTGTGCTCCTATTCTCATTCTCTCTCCTGCGCAAACATTATGTCCTGCATGCCTACTGCGTAGTTCTACTGCATAAAGTTTTGCAAATAAATTAGTTTGTTTTACAGAAATGGCCTACTGTCACACTGCATGCAGGCTATAACCAAAAGCACACATTTTGTAAATAAGCGGGTCGGATCGCGGGTCGGGTATAATTTTGTCCTAATTAATATTCGCGGTCCGAGTTGCGGTCGGGTTGATTAAAATATCGGGCGACCGCGGGCCGCTTGTGACCAAACCCGCGCAACACTGGTGTGTGTGTGTGTGTGTGTGTGTGCATGCATGTAATTCCAACTCACTCCCAGATCTCAAGTCGTCCCCCCTCCGCCGCGTCATTCAAGATGGTCGCCATGCCGCCCTGCCGCACCACTGATTTGAGGATGACCGCAAGCAAACCGGCCACCATGATGCCCACCTGGAGCACATCTGTCCATACCACCGCCTTGAGCCCGCCCTGACACACACACACACACACACACTCACACATACATAATTTACATTTACATAAATGTGTGTGTGTGTGTGTGTGTTTGAATGTATCTCTTACCAGAGTGCAGTAGAAGGTGCACACTACTCCTGTAGCTATGACTGCCCCCCACAGGTCAAAGCCAGTCACTGCAGAAGGACAGAAGAAGAGACAGGGGGAGACAGAGTGAGTACGTGTGTGTGTGTTTGTGTGTTTGTGTGTGTGTGTGTGAGTGTGAGTGTGTGTGTGTGTGTGTGTGTGTGTGTGAGAGAGTGTGTGTGAATGTGTGTGTGTGTGTGTGTGTGTGTGGGTGTATGTGAGTATGAGTGCTTGTGTGTGAGTGTGAGTGTGTGTGTGTGTGTGTGTGTGTGTGTGTGTGTGTGTGTGTGTGTGTGTGTGTGTGAGCTCAGAGTGAAGATGGCCTCACCTTGGTTGAGTGCCAGTGCTGGGACATAGATGACAATCCCAGTGTAGAGAATCTGCAGACAAGGCACAGCAGGAGCTCAGTACGGTCAAACAGGAATCAAATGTAGCAGCCAGAATGTGGGATTCTCCCTCAACCAACCAACCAATCATGTAGATGAAATGTATGTACTTCTTCCTGGAAGGAAGCACCCCAAATGTATATCCCAAAATATATCCCAGTGTTTACTGTAATAAGGCTGAAATGCTGTAATACCAAAGCTGAAATCCATAGGAATGGAGAGACAGAGTGAGAGGAAGATAAAGATGAGGAGTGAGATAAAGAGGAAGAGGAGGAGTGAGATGAAGAGGAGGAGTGAAATGAAGATGAGGAGTGAGAGGAAAATGAAGAGGAGGAGGAAGAGGAAGAGTGAGAGGAAGATGAAGAGGAGGAGTGAGATGATCAGGAGTGAGAGGAAGAGGAGGAGTGATATGAAGATGAAGAGTGAGATGAAGATGAGGAGGAAGATGAGGAGTGAGATGAAGAGGAAGAGAGAGATGAAGATGAGGTGTGAGATGAAGAGGAGTGAGGGGAAGATGAAGAGGAGGAGTGAGGGGAAGAGGAGGAGTGAGGGGAAGAGGAGGAGTGAGAGGAAGAGGAGGAGTGAGATGAAGATGAGGTGACTCACCGTCTGCAAGACGAACAAGGCCGTTCCACACAGACGCGCTGCTCTGTTGAAGCGCATCTCCAGGTACTAGAAGGGCAAAAGTGGCAAAGCAAAGGACCTTCATTTATATCCCTTACTGAGGGCAGGAGACACACACACACACACCACACACACACACACACTTTATCTCCTCGGGGAGACAAATAAAGATACTTTGACTTTGACCATTTGCACTTCTGTGGAAGAAGTCGGTATCTTTACATAACTTAATTATAATAATATATAATATTATAATATATAATATATAACAATTTACAATCATTCTCAGCTATGTCAGTTGAAATAGAGGTTTAGCAATGTGGGTATAAACATGTGAACACAGAATAAACAATAATGCTAGGATGATAGGGGTGAGTGTGTATCAATGTGAGTGTGAGTGTGTCTGTGCATCTGTGTGTGTGTGTGTGTGTGTGTGCGCATGCGTCTGTCTGTGTGTGTGTGTGTGTGTGTGTGTGTGTGTGTGTGAGTGCGTCTCTCTCACTCTGTGTGTGTGTGTATCAGTGTGTGTGTGAGTGCGTCTCTGTGTGTGTGTCTCTTTCTCTCTCTCTCTCTCTGTTCAGAAACCTCAGTTTGTACAGTGTGTTCTGACCTACTGACCTGCTGCTGGACGAGTGTGTGTTTCTCTCATTTTTTACCTGCTGGACGAGTGTGTGTTTCTCTCATTTTTGCTCTGTTTATTCAGTAATACGTTTCACGAGAGCTCTGCACAGGATATCAAATATGATCAAATATGCGGTTCACGCATGCTGTGGGATTCTGCTGAATCTCAAAAAATCCAATGCGTCACCATGCATATGATATGAGTAAAGCTTTGTAACACTCAAAAGCATTGTAGTGAAATAAACAGTGTATTAACAATATAATTTAAAACTTCTGTCTAAATTGTACAACAGCACAACACAACGTCTATGCAGCTTATACACTCCTGCTTAAACCCCTTATAGACATACACTCCAGATCTCACTCTCCTTAGTGTCACAGCTCACATATCTTACAGGTGATATCTTACAGGTGCTTTATAAACAATCTCAGCTCACATATCTTACAGGTGATATCTTACAGGTGCTTTATAAACAATCTCAGCTCACATATCTTACAGGTTATATCTTACAGGTGCTTTATAAACAATCTCAGCTCACATATCTTACAGGTGATATCTTACAGGTGCAATAAACAATTTCAGCTCACATATCTTACAGGTGCAATAAACAACCTCAGCTCACATATCTTACAGGCGATTCATAAAGCCTTGTCGTCCCCCCCGGCCCTTGTAGGTGTTTATAAACAATCTCAGGCCACATGCCATACAGTATACCTTTATAAAGCCCCGATGTCCGCCCCAGCCCTTGCAGAACTCGTAGGTGTTTATAAACAATCATTCCTTAGCGCTGCATTCTAAAGCCCTGACGCCCCCTTATCCCTCTGCTCACCTCGTAGGTGCTGGTGATTCCGAGCCTGTAGTAGACGGGCACAAACACCTCGGAGCAGACCAGCACGGTCAGCACGAAGGACAGGCCGTAGTAGCAGTACAGGGCGCCGAAGCGGTAGATCTCCGCCGGCGTGGACAGCACCGTGATAGCCGACATGAAGCTGGCCGACAGCGACATCGCCACGGGAACGGCCGTCATGCTGCGCCCGGCCATCAGGAAGTCCCCCGAGCTCTGGGGCCCGTGGTCCACGTAGGCGTAGAAGACGCCGATCGCTGCGGAGACGAGGAGCATCAAGGCGAAGACCGCGTAGTCCCACACGCTGAAGAAGCCAATGGGGGACGAGGCGTCCATCCTCAATTCAACTCTAACCAACTCTAATGAATTCTAATGTATTTCTATTCTCTGCAGACCAATAGACTCAGTCCCTCCCCAGCAGAGATTGCCGCTGTTTTAGTGTGTCCCAGTAAGCCCCAACGGTGCTGAAGGAACCTCTACGTCCAGCCTGGTCCAGTGAGCCAACTTCAGGTGGTAGCCTCAGGTGGATGATCTAGCCCCTAATCTGTGCTCTGAAAGTAAGTAACGTGATGTCTGCGTGTGTGTGTGTGTGTGTGTGTGTGTGTGTGTGTGTGTGTGTGTGTGTGTGTGTGTGTGTGTGTGAATCCTCTCCTTTGTGCACTGCAGAGGCTATGGCATTCCTGGCAGGTAGCTCGGCTCAGCGGGTTCTCAAGAGTGGCGATTGTTCTCCTCTAGGTCCAGGAGATAAGAGAGAGCCCTGTCAACACACTCCGCAACACTCTGCAGCCTGGACACACACTCCAAACACAACTCCTCATACTGGGAAATGGGCTTTTATGCGTGTGTGTGTGTATTCATATTCATGTGGGAGTACAGACAGTGAGAGTGTGTGTGTATGTGTTTGGGAGGGAGATAGTACAGACAGTGAGAAAAAGTGTGTGTGTGTGTGTGTGTGATCAGAGGGAGGACACAGAGTGAAAAACAGTCTGTGTGTTCTTGGGTGACAAGGGATTTTGAGCGTTTAAACCCTCTGTCCGGATGTAGGCAGCTAGAGTGTATCTCATTTTTAACATGTGCTCATGTAACAATAATGAAAACAATGTGTTCTCCACGGGTCTGTAGTTCCCCTGTCTCACCAATGTATTCTCCATGGGTCTGTATAGTTCCCCTGTCTCACCAATGAGTTCTCCACGGGTCTGTAGTTCCCCTGTCTCACTACTGTGTTCTCCATGGGTCTGTAGTTCTCCATGGGTCTGTAGTTCCCCTGTCTCACCAATGTATTGTCCATGGGTATGTAGTTATTATGGGTCTGTAGTTCCCCTGTCTCACCAATGTAACTTTGCTGGCAACATCCCCCCATAACAACCTCTGAGCAGAAATGAAACAAAACTTTCCAGATGCCTCTTTAAGTGATTTATAAGCCATTTTACGTAACACTTTTTGTAATATCTCCTCATAACCCCTAATGAAAAAGAACTATAGTAATACTATAAGATTTCAATAGTAGTTCTAGTGTATAAAACGTATGTAACGCCGTTCAGTGAGGACAGCCCTCTCTGTCCCGTCGGCTGCGTCGACCATGCCCACTCCAATCCAGCGGAGTTCTAATCACCTGTCACCTGTTAATTAACCAAAGGCTTTATAAAGACTCTGTTTCCCTTGGCACAGCCACAGCGTGAGGTACTGTGTCTGCTGAACGCACTGAGCCTTCTTAGAGAACTTATCGTTAAACCACACTGAATGATTATTGACCTTGTTCCGTCCCCTGACCACGATTCTTGGATCAAGGATCATGGAACCAGTTATGTATTTGCCCTGCAACATTGCTCAAAGTTGCCTCATATCACCTAAAGCAACACAACAAAAAAATCGTATGTGGCCCCCTTCGTGTCAACATATTTAGCGCTTACACAGTACCCAGGTCATGATTCTTCCTGATCAACAGTGTTACACAGTGTAATATCAAGTAGCCTAATCTGAATTGACAATGCCAGGGACTTTTTTCAATTTTATACCACTTGACAATTTCAGTTATGCCTTTTTAAGGGCATCTCTGATATATCTAGTCTATGAGATGGGAGGCCAGCATAGCTAATCTGATGACTGTAGGTTTATGGGATGTCTTGTAGGCAAAGAAAAAAGTTGGTGCTCTCAAACACTGTCCACTTCATTAACAGAGTCAGTATAGATGAAGAAATAGATTAAATAGACAGGCTGGTTTGCAAAGTGATTTGATATATTTTTAGTCTTTTTCAAAAAACAAAAATACATTTTTCTATTTTGATACATGGCATGGCTACTGAATTGTGCAGGTTATTTTGATACACTTAAAATATTGCTCATCCCTGCTTGCCGATAGAATTTACAATTGTGAAATAGATACAAACTTAAGTCTCTCACTCACTTCGCGTACGTCGATAAACCTTCTCGTTTCTAAAATCTCTTCTAGGCCTCTTCTGGTGGTGGACCGTGAAGCCACGCCCACAGTAGCTCAACCACATGGCCCGTTCAATCCCACAATTCCACATTCAACATGGCGGTCCCCTGTAGCGGCATGTGTGTGTAAACAATTTCGCTTCAATTAAAAAACAAAGCTGTTTGGAAAACAGAGACAATCACAGCTGGATATTATTGTTAAACGCACAGGACATACACAATGAAGCTGAAAATTAAACCGACGTCCCACAAATCAGACAATACGTACAGGGTAAGTTCAAATTGGTGCAACTAAAAACTATCAGCGCTGCTAACTCGCTAGTTATCTTGCAGAAAAGTGACTACAGAAGGGATATTGTCACCAAAGTGCATTTTAAAACCTCGGTCTTGTTGGTAATTCCATGGACTACTTGTTCCAATTGATAATACAATCGCTGTTTATATATGAAACGTTTACATTTGCCACGGAAGTCACTGAAGTGCATGACATCACATGCGATTCTCTTTCGCAGTTTCTCACTTTCTCCGAGAGACTTGCCAACGTGAATATTGATGTCATCCATCGCATTGACCGAACACGGAGCTATGACGAGGTAAGCAGAGTGCGAATTACCCCACCATAATTGGGGGGTACTGCTCCTTCACTTCTATGACCATCATGGTCCACTACCATATCAATCCCCACCGTGATCACCAAGTGCAACATGTGTTGTGCAACACATACAAGGTCTAAACAAGATCTAAACAAACTGATAATCAGTAGGCTACATAATATCTCATTGTTCTTATATATCCTGTCGTCTCCCTGCAGCCTGTTCACGGTTATATCCTGTGCCTCTCCTGTCTGCTGGCCCCCCTTTCCTTAACAGATATGAACAGTGTATAAAACCTAACTGCACCTGCACTTTTAATGTAATTGTTTGTAGATCTTAGTGTTAATATTTCCTGCTTACTCTTTTAGGAGCAAAAAAGACCCTGATGTCTGTGTGCCCTTTCCTTTTCCTCATAGTGTCTCTTTGAATAAAATAAAATCCTAGTTTCATTAAGATAGTATCAGGGTTCTCAGATAAAACTACATTTATCAAACTAAAAATAGATAGATGGATAGATACTTTATTGATCCCCAAGGGGAAATTCAAAGTTTCTCTGATGTTATAACATAGGCTTAGCTACATCAGACCCTCTTGTGCCCGGTAGGCTAATATAAAAACACAGGATCTGTGCCAAAGTAATTTCAAAAAGGCACAAGGCAATTTATTCAAGATAAAATGAGAATGGACACCTAGGCTATGGAGTTCATCTCCTTGGAAATGACAATCGATTTTACCTCACCACACTGAAAAGCTTGATTTAAATAGAGAATTAGCCTATCTTGCTAACTAACCTTGGTAATGGTAACTAACCAAGGTCCACTTTACTAGCCTCAGTGGGTAAGTAGCAAGTAAGTAGCCAGTAATTAAATGTATGTAAGACGTGACATGAGCTATGAAAGAACAAAACACGTTTATAAATGAAGGTAGTAAAATCCTCAACAAGCTAGACGTCAGCTAGCAACTTACAACCCCTCTTCTACTGCACTTTTTACCCCATTAATGCACAAATAGGCTGACACCAGACATAATTTCACTGCATTTCTTACTTCCAGTAACTATATGCATGTGACAATAAACTTCCTTGTATCCTTGTATCCTTGTACATTTTACCCATGCACGTCAGCAGCAAACTGAATTTAGCCTACTGGAGGAATTTAACTAGCGTTTTGTCATTCAACGTTGACACTTGCTTGAGAAGTTGAAGTCGTTCTCTATCTCAGTTGCTTCTAGCGCCACGGTGGTTAAAAATGGTACAGTCCACAATAGGGGTATCTGAAATCGCTTTACATTAAAATGTTCCTACAGTAAAGCTAGGAGTTTACTTGTATTGTAACTGTAATGATATTTTTTCACAATATCAGAAAAATGATCTGACCCCCAAAACTAATATTTCTGTCTCTTTGGGGGGTACTGGGTCTTCATTGGAGGGTACCAGTACCCCCTGTAATTCGAACTATGGTGGTAAGTAGCCACTGAAGAACGGTTTCATATTAAATACATCCAGACTCTCTCACCAAAGTTATAATAGCGTATACTTGTTCACTTGGCGGTTGTTTATGCTCACGTTGTTGCCTATAAACATTCTCTTACAGGAAGTAGAGACGTACTTTTACGAAGCATTGAACAAATGGAGGGATCTAAACTTAACCGAGCACTTCAGTAAGTACGCCCAAGCTGAACATGGTAATGTGTCAACATCACACACTCACATTTGTATGCCACAATTTCTCCCCCTGGCATTCCTATCAGATTGATAGATAGATAGATACTTCCCCAAGATAGATAGATAGATTGATCCCCAAGGGGAAATTCAAGATCCTACTATCGGTTGCTAACCCTACCAACGTCTTCACTGTTGACCTTTATCATGCATTTGCATCAGTGGTTTTCACCTGCACCTCTCCCCCGTGTGTGTGTGTGTGTGTGTGTGTTTGTCCTGCAGCCGTCTTCCTGAAGGAGGTGTCGAACAAGAGCCAGTCCTTCAACCTGCTGGTGTTCCATCAGAAGGCCATCGTGGACAGTCTGAAGACCCACCTCAGTGTGAAGGGCAGCATGGCATTTCAACCTCTGCTGGAGTAAGCAACACCCTCTGCATTTATTTAGACACACACAGACACACACACACACAGCAGCATAGTATTGAGTGTTCATACGCTGTTATTCGCTTCAGACAAAAGTGTCTGACAAATACCATAGACTTAAACATGAGTATGAATTGAGTTTATGGAAATCTCTGCATGTTTCAGACCGTTGCATAGAGGCTGCTTACTAGAAAATCACGTTTCGTGTGTCTTGTGAATATGCAATAGCTTAGAAAGAAGCTGCTCAAAAGCTTTGAATCAGTGATCCAAACAGAGTTTTAGAAACTAATTAAACCGGAACAACAGTACAAACAGTATGTACTGATGAATTATTAATGGGTTCAAGGCTCAAAGTTGTTGCGCACAGTGCCAGAATTTAGGCATAAGCTGCTGGGTCATTTAACCCTTAGAACCCTAAGCTGTTTTAGGGCATTTTCACTACCTTTATTCATAAGGTTTTATTCTGGTCATTGTAGGTGCCACACACACATATTATATATTTTTTAGGAGAGTCTAGGCTATCCAGATCTGCCATCATTTCATGTATTAGTACTAGTATTGATTTTATTTTGATTTTTAAAGAATTAAAGTATAAAAAGGGTATTATAAAAATTCTTATATTTCGACATGTATCTCACCACAGCAAGCTCATAGCTCTACATGCATTTCATGTGTGTGTAGGGCAGACTGTCCTGAATCGGGCAATATAATTACCATGTTGGAGGGATACTCTGGGGCTGAGCAATTTACAGAAATATGTGGTGTGTGATTTACGGAAATACATGCCATTTTTTGTTTAGTGATGCAAAATGACCTTTCTGCGCTCCATATCTGTGACACGAACTGATCTGACCTGACTTGACCCGAGGTTGCGTGTTAGCCTGCGTGCCTGGTGTATGCAGTCATGATTCTCAACTTTTTACTGCATTGCCATGAGCAAAGTAAAGGCAAAAAAGGTGTTTCTTTGTTGAACAAATTGGGATGCAATGTGAATTGCCTTGAATTAGATGCCATGTAGGAATTTGCTAGGATCTCAAAACCGGATTATGAACATGCTTTGCCATAGAGAAACACACGATAGCGTTGGATTATAAATATGCTTTGCCACAAGAACAGACAAAAACGTGGGGTAAGTCCAGCTATATGAAGTTATTATTTTGCTGTCACTTCGTCTGTTTTATAACCCAGAAGAGCTTGGTATCAAATGATAGCTCTGAGTCTCCTCTTTCATCTGACATGCGTGACATATCTATCCGATCACGGGTCCGTGAGTAATTCAAACGAGAGTAATGGGTGTGCAGCGTTGGTTTGTGTACATGACGTTATTATTTTGCAGTCACTTCGTCTTTTTTATAAGCCAGAAGGATCGATAAACATGGTACCAATTGATAGCCCTGTGTCCCCTCTTTCATCTGATATGCTTGCCATATCGATGCGATCACGGGTTCGCGAGTAATTCAAACGAGAGTAATGGGTGCGCAGGTGAACACAGAGAGTATTTTTAATTTCATACTTGATCGTACAGACAAGTGTGTAGTCTCTTTGGAAAGCCCCACTTCTGCTCTGTCGTGCAATAAAGGTTTCATCTACACCATTGGCTGCGATAAAACAGTTCGAGCAATGTAACATGGGAGAAGAAAGGGTGTGTTTTTTGACTGATCAAGAAACTTTCGACGAAAAAGAAAAACAAACGCCAATCGGTTCTAAGGGTTAAGATTGAACATCGATAATAGATCTAGATAATCATATAGATAGATAATAAATCATTAACATTTAAGTAGATGAAATGACGTTGAAAAACTTCAGACACACATTTTCCATTGTGCGTTAAGTCCTGTGGGTTCATGTCACGTCTTCCCTGCAGCCTGGTAGTCCAGCTCGCTCGGGATCTGCAGACGGACTTCTATCCTCACTTCCCAGAATTCTTTGTCATCATCACGGCCATCTTGGAAACGCAGGACACAGAGGTGCTGGAGTGGGTCTTCACTTGTCTGTCCTATCTCTACAAGTACCTGTGGAGGCTCATGGTTAAAGACATGAACAAGATCTACAGGTAAGTTGCTCTCATCTGATCCTCATCTTCTTCACTGACTTAGATATGGTAGTTATTCAGGTCCTGATATTGATTCTAAACTCCCCAAAGACCCAGAAGAGAAAAGCAAAATTGACACTGCACTCACTGTTTATGCGTGCGTGTGTGCATGCGTGCGTGTGTGTATGCGTGCGTGCGTGTGTGTGTGCAGTGTTTCCCCTAGATTTTTTTCCAGCAGCGGTGCTGTTGATCGTAGGAAGCCCCCCGCCCCCAAAAAAAAGAGAAAAATTAAAAAAAAAAAGAAGTCCTTAAATGGTGACTTCTGGTGGATTTTGTGAAAGAAATGGACAGATTGAGTTACAAATTATGACATAACCACCAACACAAGCATTTACAAAGCATGATTATTGCAGTACTTGAACAGGATTATTCATGTTTTTCTTTCACCTTTTTTATTTACATTATTAGTAATTAGCCACTGTACATTGTAGGCCACTGTACAAACTATTACGATTTAGAATATACAGTGCTGTGCATAAGTTAAGACATTTATTTATATAATAACATTTATTTATTTACGATACATGATACATTGAAAAATAATTGATGTCCTATTTTTTTAATTAAGGCATTAAGACAAAAGGCAAAATATGTTTTTTTATTCCTCCCTTTAGTCAATTTCAGCATGGGTGTCTTAACTTTTGCACAGCACTGTATAAACTATATAGACTTCTCTTTCATGTCATTACACTGTATTGGTGCTGTGCAAGTCGAGTTGAGTGCCTGTCACTTTAATGCCGTGACGGCCCGTGAGGCTTGCTTGATTCTCACGGTTTTAAGCTAACTTAGTAGCGTTGTTGTGCATGGTGCATAAGAATATGTGGATGAAATTAATTATGTTTCCCATGTCATTTTGTAAAATAAATGCTCAAAAACTCGAAGAAAATCTATCTTGGATTATAGCAGATAAGTGTCTTGTATCATATCTATAATTTTGGTGAGCAGGAATTACAATGGTTGCGTATCATATTACTCAAATTCAATTAAACCCACCAATAGGCTAGCTAGACCTTAGTTTCACAGCCTAGGTATGTTCGCAACAGGACTTGAAAGCATTGCCTGTATCACAAACAAAAACAAAACAATGCGTGGAATTTATCTGGGAATAGGCTACTGAAGGTATCTCGCTGGCGTGTTTAATTTGGTTCCTTGGTTAACATAATGTAGGCTACGTTTTTTTGCACAAAATTGCGTCTGCTAATAAACTTAAACATAAACACAAACAAGTGTGATCTCCTGTGGAATCCCTGACTGCACCTTCAACGTTAGCCTACTATTATTTGTTGACATAAAACCTGAACGAACGGCAGCTGTTCCTGAAGTTCACTTGCGTCTATTTTTTTTTTTTTTTTTTTTTTTTTAAATTAGGCAACTTTTTTTGCAGTGGTGCTTGAATTCCAGGAGTGGCGTTGCGCCGCTGGTGAATACATTGTAGGGGAAACACTGGTGTGTGTGTGCGCGTGCGTGTGTGCGTGTGCGCGTGCGTGTGTGCGTGTTTGTGTGTGTGTGTGTGTGTGTGTGTGACTGTGTGTGTATGCATGCGTGTGTTTGTGTGCGTGTGTGTCTGTGCATGTGTGTGTGTTTAATATTGTTTTCCCTCATCTTCTCCTCTGACAGCATGTACAGCAAGTTGCTGGCTCACAAGAAAGAGCACATCCGCAACTTTGCAGCCGAGAGCTTCTCTTTCCTCATGAGGAAGGTAGGATCCCCCGCCATTCTCACCTGAGCATACATAAACGTGTTCCATAAACATGGAGAACACATCGGCACATTTGTTACCTGAGTAGGATCACCCACCATTCTCACCTGAGCATACATAAACGTGTTCCATAAACACAGAGAACACACTAGCTGGCAGTTATTTTGAATAAAGGTGTCGATCAAATAATTAAACATAAATACAAATCTGTGTAAATATATCAGTTGCCATGGCACGTAATAGCAGTAGAGCATACATGTATAAATATTTTTATTTGTGTTCTGTTCTCTCATGGATGGTGTCTGCATTTGTCTTTTTCAGGTCCCTGATTTTGATGCGTTGTTCGCGCTCATGTTTGCGGACCTTGGCGAGCAATCCCATAAGGCCGCTGGGGTGGGCCAGCTCATCTTTGAGATGTGCAAGGGGGTCCGCAGCATGTTCCACTCCTGTGCCACTGTGGTGAGGATGTACCTCAAAACTCTGAGGGGGGTTGTTTCAAACTCCTGCCGGAAGTCTGTGTCCTTACTCTTTTCTTGTGTGTGTGTTCCTCTCCTCTCTTCTCTTCTTTTCTCTCCTCCTTTCCTCTACTCCTCTCCTCTCCTCTCCTCCTCTCCTCTCCTCTCTTCTCTCCTCTTCTCTCCTCCTCTCTTCTCTCCTCTCCTCCTCGACTCCTCTCCTCTCTTCTCTCCTCCTCTCCCCTCTTCTCTCCTCCTCTCTTCTCTCCTCTTCTCTCCTCTCCTCTCCTCTCCTCGTCCGTGGCTTGTCCTTCCCAGGCTCTCCCTGCAGCTCTGCGGAAGCTCGGCCCCTCAGCGGAGGAAGGGTGCGTGACACTGCCCTGGGACGCTGTGAAGGAGGCCCTGGATCACATGGCTGAGGCGGCAGCCAATCACGTGGAGAAAGAGCACTTCCTGGTTCTCTGGGACGCTCTGGAGGTCAGGGGTCATGACGTGTTTAGAAATGATGAGGAGTGATTCCACACAAACTGTTTTGAATTTGCGTGCGTGTGCGTGTGTGCTTGCTTGCGCATGTGTGTTTGATTAATCGTGTCCTCTGTGCAGGGCTGTGTTAAGGAAGTGGTTCTGCATCTGCGTGTGTGTGTGTGTGTGAGAGAGATTAACCTTGTTCTCTGTGCAGGGCTGTGTGAAGGAGGTGGTTCCGCGTCTACAAGGTTCTGGTTCTGACGAGGCCAGTCAGCACCTAGACCGTCTGCTCTTCCTCTACCACACCCTCGTGCAACACCGTAAGGGGGCAAAGGTCACCAAGCCAGCCGCTGTGTTTGAGGTACGTTCAGAGAGTGTGTGTGTGGTAGGTTCAGAGTGTGTGTGAGGTAGGTTCAGAGTGTGTGTGTGTGGTAGGTTCAGAGTGAGTGTGTGAGGTAGGTTCAGTGTGTGTGTGTGTGGTAGGTTCAGAGTGTGTTTGAGGTAGGTTCAGAGTGTGTGTGTGTGGTAGGTTCAGAGTGTGTGTGTGAGGTAGTTTCAGTGTGTGTGTGAGGTAGTTTCAGTGTGTGTGTGAGGTAGGTTTAGTGTGTGTGAGAGGTAGGTTCAGTGTGTGTGTGGGGTAGGTTCAGTGTTTGTGTGTGTGAGGTAGGTTCAGTGTGTGTGTGAGGTAGGTTCAGAGTGTGTGTGTGAGGTAGGTTCAGAGCTGTGTGTGTGGTTTATAAGAGAGTGTCTGTGTAGTTGATGTGAAGAGCAGGAGTTTGTGTGAATGTGCATTATGTGTGTGTAGTTGATGTGATGACCCAGCTATGTGTGTGTGTGTGTTGATATAAAAAAGTAGTAGTATGTGTTTGTAGTTGATATGAAAACAAAGATTGTGTGTATATGTGTTATAGATGAAGAGTGTGTTGTAACCCTATTTTGTGTGTGTGTGGTCTTCAGACTCTTCTCCTGCTGGTCCAGATCAGCGGTCAGTCGTACGCGTGCAGCCAGAGGACTCTGCAGGTGTTGGCATGCCTGCTGCTGGGGGAGTGTGTGCCGGCCCTCACACCACAGCTCACACAGGACGCCGTCAGGAAGGTGTGCACTCACTCAGCTCTCATACTATGTGTGTATGTGTCTATCTGTATGTGTCTGTCTGTCTGTGTGTGTGTGTGTGTCTGTATGTATGTATATGTGTGTGTCTGTCTGTGTGTGTGTGTGTGTGTGTGTGTGTGTGTGTGTGTGTGTGTGTGAGAGAGAGAGAGAATGTGAGAGATGATGTACCCAGTCTGATTTGCTGCCCTGACCTTTGACCTTTAACCAGGTGTTCCGCAGTGGCATGGACCGCGACCTGATATTGACCTTCTCCAAAGAGCTCTTCAAGATGAAGCAGTTTGAGCAGGTCAGTGTGTATGTAACCACATCTGCTGTTTGGTGTAGTGGTGGTGTTGCCTAGAAAAGTACTATAAAAAATGCAATGAAACACACACACACCCACACACACACCCACATGTGTAATCTGTGTCTGTGTGCAGCTGGTGCTGCCGGGGCTGCTGCAGTACCTGGAGGTCCTGTTTGGGTCCGGTGACCCGGTGGGTCGGCTGCAGGCCCAGGAGCTGCTGGTCCGGCTCATCCTGGAGAAGGCCCCGCCCCCCTCCGACGGGTCCATGGCCTTCGAGAAGTACCCGCTGGTCTTCACTGGACAGACGCAGGGGTGAGATGCTGCCTATGATGGTCACTACATGTGTGTTTGGTTGGCTAGTGGGTGGCTAGTGGGTGGCTAATGGTTAGCTAGTGGGTGGCTAGTGGGTGGCTAGTGATTGGCTAGTGGGTGTTTAGAGGCTTGACATGCACACTATGTCTGCTTTATAGAGGGAGCACACATATTCCATATGTTTATATGGAGTGCATGTGTTTAAAATACTCCACATCTGCCTTTAATGCACACATAACATATAAAAATGCAAACATTAAACTATTATGACTATATGTTATAGGACATAGTGCTATATAATATCGAACTAGTTTTGAATACTGTGGAAAACGTTTTTTCAAGGTTTTTCAAAACCATAAAATCAGTCCAGTCACTCTCTGATGTGAATGCTCTGGCCAACCCAAAAAAAACAGGATTGTACTCCGCCATTGGCTTACACAGCTTTCAGAGATGGACTTGAGAGCATGCTGCTTTCACTCGGACATTAGACACGGGACGATCAGGGCAAGTGATGTGACGTAACAGGACAACATACTTCCTCTCCATTAGAGCTCACCCAGAGAGTTCTGTCCTTACTGAACAGTTGCAGTGGAAGGAAGTTTGAAGGCGACTGTCTCACTATCAAAAGTCCATCATGTTTGTCACAGTTGCTAAGTCTCTGCTCCTGATGTCCTGATACTTCGTTGTTCCAACAAGGAACGTTACATCATGTTTCTCTGGAGCAGAGAGGTGTTGGAGACACACGCTGTGCCTGACATGGCAGAACTGTGCAGCAAACTGTTCAGCATCGCTACATTCATAAAAAACAAATATAATGTTTTGTTTAATGACTTCAAACTCATGACGTCCTGTTGCCTGCGTAAGGCACAACCACAACCAGTCAACCAGTCACAACCACATAAAGTCATGTTTTGTTGCCCTCTTGGTCTAATTGATACTAAAGCTAAATGTCCTTTGGGGGGGTAAATGAAGGGGGTAAATATTTGCCTCTGTCCCTACAGTAGTGGCCCTGCGGGGTCAGAAGGGGCTGATGGGAAGGTGAACGTGCCCCAGTACATCCTCTCCCTCGTGGATCTACCCCCAGACCTGCCCCTCACTGACCTCTCTCTGCCCTGGGCTGCCCTGGTGCTCCTGCACCACATACGGTGAGACGTGTGTGTGTGTGTGTGTGTGTGTGTGTGCGCTCTGAATTGAGTAGAGTTGAATGTGCTGTGTTTGTTGTTTGAGTAGAGTTGAATGTGCTGTGCTTATTGTGTGAGTAGAATTGAGTAGAGTTGAATGTGCTGTGCTTATTGTGTGAGTAGAATTGAGTAGAGTTGAACGTGCTGTGCTTATTGTGTGAGTAGAATTGAGCAGAGTTGAATCTGCTGTTCTTGTGGTGTTCCAGGCCGGTGGAGCCGGAGTCTGTAGTCCCGATCCTGACCACACTTCTGAACCGCCTCCTGACTGACGTGAAGAACGGGGCACTGGGGAGAGGTGGGTCAACTTTAACCTCTGACCTGTGGGTCTGCACAGGTCAGAAGGAACATTCTGAAGGAATGTTTCTCTAGATAATTTAGTTGATGTTGATGGTGTGAATGGATACCTGAGCAAAAAACGATTCTAATACAGTGCTGTGCTATATGCACTTGGTCCTTTTTTAGTCATTGTATTCATTTGTTTGTGTATGTGTCCCTGCTCAGGTCAGGAAGTCTTTATTGAATAAGTGTGTATATTATTTATTTACTCCTGTTGTTTGTGTTTGTTGTTTATCCAGCTGGTCTGTTTGTGGCGCGCCAGGCTCTGAGCACTCTGCTCAGTTTCAGGGACTCTGCTGAGGTCCTCTCTCTCCTCCCTGTGGAGTTAGTCAGGAGTATCATACAGTGAGTCTCTCCTCTCCTCTCCTCTCCTCTCCTCTTTCCTCCTCTCCTCCGCTTCTCTCCTCCTCTCCTCTCCTCTCCTCTTCTCCCTGTGGAGTTAGTCAGGAGTATCATACAGGAGTATCTCCTCTATTGTATGCTCAATGTTCTCTGCTGTGTTGTGTCGTCATCTTTAGAAAATACCCCGCCGATCTCTCTGCCTTGTTGCTTGGCGACCTCTACTACACCAGACTGTCACTCAGCGGCTGCTCCACCCATCTCTCCCATGATGCATTGCTGGAGTTGTACCAGATCCTGAAGTCCAATTTCTCCTCCAACGTCTCCAAGGTGACCAATCCTCTAGTCACAGTGTTAATTGTCATTGACTGACATTTTCAGTTGCCAGTCAACCACATAAAGATGTCTATTTTTCACTTTGCCATTATTGGGTAGTGAGTGTAGGTTGATAAGAAAAATATATATATTTATAGTAAAACACGGCAGCAACAACAGTGCAACAGTGAAGTGTTTTGAAGGATTTCTGTTGATTGTTTTTATTGTTATCCACTACCTGCTCACTAATGACACATCTCTCTCTTTCTCTCTCTCACTCTCTCTCTTTCTCTCTCTCAATTCAAATTCAAATTAAAAAAGAGCTTTATTGGCATGACCATGTGGTATAGTGTTGCCAAAGCAGACACACAAACAAAAACAACACCAACTAAGAAAAGTAAACTTAAGACTGCTAAACTTCAACAATAAGACTTAATTTGTTTTGTCCTTTCTTTCTTTCTTTCTTTCTTTCTTTCTTTCTTGCTTGCTTTCTTTCTTTCTTTCTTTTTTCACAGAGGAAGGAAATTTATCTACAAACATATATATATTTTTTAAATTAATAAATAAATTCATACATAAAATGAAACTAGTAACTAAGATTCACCATATTTTTAGTAATAACAAAATGAAAAGGAAATATAAATTTGTATGTCAAAACAAAGATATATATAAAAGCTGTATATAAAAAAAAGGAAACGTATTAATGCACCTAAATAAAACAGAAACCTATAAATAAATTAACCTACATAAAAAGGAAACTTATAAAATAATTATACTACATGCTCTCTCTCTCGGTCAGATCCGTCTCCTGTCACTGAGGATCCTGAGCCACTTTGAGGCCGAGTTGGCGAAGCCTGCTGAGGTAAGACAGCTGCCCGTCCCGCCACGTGGACACTTCAGACACTTCCGACTCGGGGCTCTGTGTGTGTGTGTGTGTGTGTGTGTGTGTGAAAGTGTGTGTGTGTGTGTGAAATCCATTGCATTTTCCACATGCTTTTTTAAGAAAGATTTTTCCTTGTTTTCTGTTTTTATTTTTTCTCAGTTTTGTTTTATCAGCTTGGGTTCATGTGTTCGTGTTCTACTCTTTAAATGTGTGTGTGTGTTCGTGTTCTACTCTATTGTGTCTTTAGAGAATCATGGCTATCTGGCTGTGTACACATTAATCATATATTCTGTTTTTTCTGTGTGTGTGCGTGTGTGCGCATGTGTGTGTGTGTGTGTGTGTGTGTATTAGGCTGAAGAGCCCAGAGACAGGCAGACAGTGTTTGCCATATGCCTTCAGGCAGAGCAGGTCCCTGCGACTGTCCAGGACTACAGAGAGAAGCTGCTTCACCTCAGGAAGCTACGCCATGACTTGGTGCAGCCCTGCCTACCCACCGGACCATTTCAGGAGGTGTGTGTGTGTGTGTGCGTGTGTGTGTGTGTGTGTGTGTGTGCATACCTCAGGAAGCTGTACCCATGTCTACCTAAGTTTGTGTGTATGTAGTTGTAGTTTGTGTTTATGCCATGTAGTTTGACCCATTCATTTCAGGACGTGTGTGTGAAATGTGTGCTTTTTAAGAGTGTGTGTGTGTGTGATGTGATGTGAGTTGTTAAGAGTGCATGTGTTTGTGTGTGTGAGTGAGATGTGTGTTGTTAAGATTAAGTGTTTGTGTGTGTGTGTGTGTGTGTCGACAGGTGCCTCTGCGCTACCTGATCGCCATGCTCTTTGTGAACTTCACACCTCTGTGGGACGCCGTCATTGAGCTGCTTGTGTGAGTCACTCAGCCTCTCTTCTCTCTCTCTCTCTCTCTCTCTCTCTCTCTCTCTCTCTCTCTCTCTCTCTCTCTCTCTCTCTCTCTCTCTCTCTCTCTTTCTCAAATTCAATTCAAATTTAAAAGGAGCTTTATTAGCATGACCATAACGTTGTACAGTATTGCCAAAGCATTTGGGTCTCTCTCTCTCTTTCTCTTTCTCTCTCTCTCTTTCTCTTCTCTTTATCTCCTCTCTCTCTTTCCTCCATCTTTCCTCCCTCCTCCCTCCCTCCCTCCCACCCACCCCTCTCCCTCATTCCATAAGAGCTTTAGCAGTTCCACAGCTCGTGTGGTCAGTAGGAAGTTTCCAGTATCTCGTGTGGTCAGTAGGAAGTTGCCAGTATCTCGTCTGGTCAGTAGAAAGTTGCTAGTATCTCGTGAGATCAGTAGGAAGTTTCCAGTATCTCGTGTGGTCAGTAGGAAGTTGCCAGTATCTCGTCTGGTCAGTAGAAAGTTGCTAGTATCTCGTGAGATCAATAGGAAGTTGCTAGTATCTCGTGAGATCTGTAGGAAGTTTCCAGTATCTCGTGTGGTCAGTAGGAAGTTTCCAGTATCTCGTGTGGTCAGTAGGAAGTTGCCAGTATCTCGTCTGGTCAGTAGTAGTTGTATCTAACTAACTGACCCCTCCATCTCCTGCTCCTCCTTGACTCCCCCATCTCGCACGCCTGGGGTATGGATAGGAAGGTGTTCTCTCTCCCCCTCCCGCTCTACCTTTCTATCATTCCATAAGCGAAAACACCTTAACTTCTCCTCCTCTGCTCTCTCTCTCTATCCCCCTCTACCTTTCTCTCACCTTATCTTCTCCTCCTCCTCTGCGTTCTCTCCATCCCCCTCTACCTTTCTCTCACCTTAACTTCTCCTCCTCTGCTTTCTCTCTCCATCCCCCTCTACCTTTCTCTCGTTCCTCATCTCCTCCTCTGCGTTCTCTCCCAGGTCGCATGCCCAGGGGATGGACAGTAAGGCGTTCTGGAGGGTGTTCCATGAGCAGCTGGACATGGTGGCCCAGCTGGCAGGTAATAGAAAAATACACAGACCACACACACACTGAAACACACGCTCAAACACAGCCAGACAGAGTCACGGCAGAGACTACACACACTTGGTCCTATTGAATATCATCATTGCTCTGGAATAGTGCCGTTTTGTATTAGTGCACTGAAAAATGACTTTAAATTAATACATTGGTGTGTTTGTCCGTGTCTGTGTGTGTGTGTCGGTGCCTCTGTGTGTGTGTGTGTGTGTGTACGTGTGTGTGTACGTGTGTGTGTCCACGTGTGTGTCCGCTTCTGTGTGTGTGTTTTCAGAGGACGAACTCAATGAGGAGGATGAGGATGCCGAGGGTGCTGCAGATGGGGATGAAGATGATGAAGGTGACGTTGCTGATGGAGAGGAGGAGGAGGAGGTGGCTGATGAAGGTATGGAGGCAGAGGAAGAAGAGGAGGAGGAGGAAAAGGAAGGGGAGGAGTCAGACGCTGGACGAGACGTGTCGGCCAGCGGCGACGTGGGCGTTCTCTTCCTGGAGCAGCTGGATGAGGGGGAGGAGGGGATCGATGAACGCACTGACTTCACCAACTTCCGGAACCTTCTGTGGCGCGCCATGAGTCTTTTCCCCGAGCGCGTGGAACCCAGGAGCAGAGAACTCAGTCCCTTACTGCTGCGCTTCATCAGGTAGGGGTGTGTGTGTGTGTGATTGGTTGGTTGGTTGGTTGGTTGACTGGTCCAAACTATTTCTCATAACTTTAATCTGATTGGTTGACTGGTCCACATTGTCTCTCATCACTTCAATCTAATTGGTTGAATGTTCCACACTATCTCTCATCACTTTAGTCTGATTGGTTGACTGGTCCACACTATTTCTCATAACTTTAATCTGATTAGTTGACTGGTCCACATGGTCTCATCAGTTTAATCTGATTGGTTGACTGGTCCACTTTATTCTTCGTCAAATTTATTTGATTGGTTGACATTTATATCAACTTCACCTTTTGAAGTTGACTAACAACTAACTGGACTTTCCTGAAGCACCTTTTTGGTACTCATGGACACCCGTCTTCCTGGTGTGAATTAAGCCCCTCTCCTGGTGCTGTGATTGACAGGGAGGAGTTCTTCCCGTCTGACCTGATGGTGGCTCCGACGCAGAACCTCCTGAAGGCAGCAGGGGGCGCCACTAAGGACGCGGAGGGGAAGGATGAAGAGGAGGAGGAGGAGGGCCCCAGGAGCAGGAGGAAGGGACCACGACGTGCCGCCGCCAAGTGAGTATGACCTTTGACTAGTTTTTGACTATTAAATTAATCACCAACTATTCTGGTAAGCGATTTAGCGGTTTGTGTCATTTGTTTAAGGAAAATACATCAAAATTCTAAACTTGAATATTTTCGTCTTTACTTGCTCCTCAATGACAGTGAACTAAATGTCTTTGGTGTGTGGACAAAACCATTTTCTGGCATTTTATCAATCAAACAACTAATCGATTAATCAAGAAAATAAGAATAATCGATTAATCAACTATGATAATTGTTAGTTGCAGCCCTACCTTTGACCGGGGTTGGGTACCATTAAAATTGTATTGATTCCAATTCCAATTGTGCTTATCGATTTCGATTCCTATCGCTTCCTCATTTGAATTTCAAAAGGTAATAGAATGCACTTTTGTTTAGTTTGTTTGTTTGTTCTTTTTTAATTGCCATTAGCATCAGTGTGTCGATAGGAAATATTTTTCAGACCCTCTTTTTGTGTGCACATACACTATGTACTTATGAAGAGTGTGTGTGTTTCGCATCCTATCTGAAAGTGTGTGTTGACTGTGTGTGTGTGTGTGTGTGTGTGTGTGTGTGTGTCCTTAGGCAGCTGATAGCCCATCTGAAGGTGTTCTCCAAGTTCACCAACCCACGGGCCCTTTACTTGGAGCCCAAGCTCAAAGAACTATACACAAAGGTACTGCAGGCAGCACGTCCTGTCTCTGCACATCACTTCCTGTTTCTACATGCATCACTTCCTCTCTCTGCACATGTTGATGCCCTGTTTCAAATGACACCCTAAACCTCAACTCTGCACTCACTCTCTCTCTCTCCCTCTCTGTATCCCTCTCTCTCTCCTTCTTTATTTCTCCTTCCCTCTCTCTCCTCTCTCTCTCCTCTCTCTTTGTCCCTCTCCTTCTCTATCCCTCTCACCTCTCTCTCCCTCTCTCTCTCTGTCCTTCTCTCCTTCCCTCTCTCTCTCATCCCCAGCTCCTGTGCCATAAGGACCAGAACATCCAGAAGATGGCCTTGGAGTGTGTGCTCACCTATAAAGACCCTGCCATCCTGCCATACAAGTCAGTACACACACACACACACACACACACACACACACACACACACACACACACAGGCTTGAACATGGCTCTCTACTTCAGTGTTATCAGGTCCACTGTAACACAGGCACAGTAGCTGGCTGTGAATAGAACTCATTGTTGTCTTCCTGTCTGCTCTCTGAGCCAATCACAGCTGTCATGGGCCCATCTCCGTTTGCCATGGTAGCCTGAGGGGCAGGAATGTTGACAGGAGGGCAGTAACTCCACGGAGACAGGTGATGAGAGGGAGATGGGCCGGGGTTGGGTTTCATTATGGAGCTTAGTTTCACATCACTCAGCTAAAGGAAGCCTTTAGGCTTATCACGTACATACACACACATGCACACACATACTAACACACTCGCTAATACACAAACACACACACACACATACATACTGTACATACACACATGCACACACACACAAGCATATTTACAGATTCCCAAATACACACACACACACACTCACAGAGCTATCAGTTTCTGACATGACCTACATTTCCAGGAAGGTGTACTCATAACATAACTAAAGGAGCAGAGCTCTGCCAAGGTGAAATGCACCCTCGTAATGTTCCCAAACACACACACACACACACACACAGAAGGGTTCCTGTAAATCATCTTAGTTTAGTTCAGCGTTTCTCAAACTGTGAACTCCCACTACTGGGTCGCGGAGACATGCCAGGTGGGGCATGAACGAGTTTTTTTAATTTATTTTTTTTATCTGTAGCCTGGGCCCAGGTAGCACCCAATGCGCATTGGACGCACTGTGTTATTCACAGGGAAGCGCTCGTGTCAAGGCAGCTTAGTTAGTCCCAACCTACATGAGATTTTGAGCGTTGTTGTGAGAGTGGTGAATTTCATCAAACCCGCCCTTAAAAGCGCGTCTATTCTCCGCGTGCTTTGCTTAAGAGATGGTAGCTGACCAAAAGGCTGTACTGTTTCACAGCGAGGCAAGGTGGCTTTTACCGAGGTAAAGTGCTGTGGCGTGTTTGAGCTCGAAGTAAGCCTCTTCTTGGAGTAAGAGCGATGTTTGAATCTGCAAGCACGCGTTCACTAATGAACATTTCTTGACTAAGCTGGCCTATCTTAGCAATATATTTGATATATCTTAGCGATACATTTGAGTTAAATGTCCAGTTACAAGGCAAAGACAAGCACCTACCTCACCTAGCAAATAAGATTACTGCATTCACCAAAAACTTGAGTATGGGACGGAAGCCTCGATCAGCGACAGTATTATGCCTTTGAGATTTCTGAGCGAAATCGCTGAAACGTCTGATTGTGAGGCACTCTTGTGATCCCATGTATTAAACAGTAGGCCTACATCACATCCCTGCAAAGTTTATTTCAAAAATATTTCCCAACCAGCAGTGCTCAGTATGACTGGATTATGGATCCATTTAATGCAGCATGTTGGTATTTCATTGAATATATTGTACAATGCTGTAAAATGGCCTATGCTTACTAATATGTTGCTGAAAAACAGAAATATGTGTGTTATGTATTTATTTATTATTATATCTGCAGCACTAGCTGATTTTAACTCTGTTGAAGAGGATATATTTAGAACTTGTCATTATTTCAATAAATTTGACCATTTTAAGCTTGACCTACCACTTTCTTAGAGCGAGGAGGGACAGGTGGGGCTCGAGAATGCCCCCTTGATCAAAGTGGGGAATGAAAGAAAAAGTTTGAGAACCACTAATCTAGTTTGTTAACTACCACAGTCACGAGTTGGGTCGCGATAGTATGTCATTTTTAAAAAGTGGGTCCCCAGAAAAACTGGTTTAGTTGGTGAATTATCCTGCTCAATCTATTTTCATTTCCCTACCTGTTGTTCACATTATTCACCATTCATGTCAACAAGGAGGTGAGTTGTCCTATCTCCTGTATAACTGTGTGTGTGTGTGTTATAACAGAGAGAACCTGGAGAGGTTACTGGATGATAAACACTTTAAGGATGAGATTGTCCACTTCAACATCTCTGAGGAGGGAACAGTGGTCCAAGATGACCACAGGCCACAGCTCATACCACTGCTTATGAGGTGTGTGTGTGTCTGTCTGTCCATCTGTCTTTGTCTGTCTGTCCATCTGTCTTTCTTGGTCTGTCTCTGTCTCTCTCTCTCTCTGTGTGTGTGTGTGTGTGTGTGTGTGTGTGTGTCTATCTGTGTCTGTTTGTTTGTCTCTCAGTTGGCCGAAGGAATTAGTTTCTGTGTGTGTTTGATGGTTATTATCAGTAAGGTACTTTGTCTGTTTGTGTGTGTGTGCTTTCTCTGGAGAACTTTTGGAGATCATGTCTGTGTTTGTCAGCAGAAGTGATTGAGTGATTATTATAATTGAGTGGGCGCAGGTTCCACAGGTTTGGGGTGAAATGGCCTGGCGAGGATTCATGGATAATCCACCCACTGATCTACAGATGTTGGACAGTAGTAGTGTAGTGGTTAAGGAGTTGGGCTAGCATGCAGTAGTAGTGTAGTGGTTAAGGAGCTGGGCTAGCATGCAGTAGTACTGTAGTGTAGTGTAGTGTCTAAGGAGCTGGGCTAGCATGCAGTAGTAGCGTAGTGGCTAAGGAACTGGGCTAGCATGCGGTAGTAGCGTAGTGGCTAAGGAGCTGGGCTAGCATGCAGTAGTAGCGTAGTGGCTAAGGAGTTGGGCTAGCATGCAGTAGTAGTGTAGTGGCTAAGGAGCTGGGCTAGCATGCAGTAGTAGCGTAGTGTAGTGGCTAAGCAGCTGGGCTAGCATGCAGTAGTATTGTAGTGTAGTGTCTAAGGAGCTGAGCTAGCATGTAGTAGTAGCGTAGTGGTTAAGGAGCTGGGCTAGCATGCAGTAGTAGCGTAGTGGTAAGGAGCTGGGCTAGCATGCAGTAGTACTGTAGTGGTTAAAGAGCTGGGCTAGCATACAGTAGTAGCGTAGTGGCTAAAGAGCTGGGCTAGCATTCAGTGGTAGCGTAGTGGTTAAGGAGCTGGGCTAGCATGCAGCAGTAGTGTAGTGGTTAAGGAGCTTGGCTAGCATGCAGTAGTAGCGTAGTGGTTAAGGAGCTGGGCTAGCATGCAGTGGTAGTGTAGTGGTAAGGAGCTGGGCTAGCATGCAGTAGTGGCATAGTGGCTAAGGAGCTGGGCTAGCATGTAGTAGCCTTAAAAGTTATGGGTTCAATACCCGGCTTCCACCGTTGTGCCCTTGAGCAAGGCACTTAACTCTGAGTTGCTCCGAGCACAATGGCTCTTTTAATATGATTGACATATGTAAATTGCTTTGGATAAAAAGCGTCTGCTAAATGAATAAATGTACAGAAGATGCTCAGATTATCAACAAACGATCTGTTGACACTCATTTACTACAATTTATGGTTACGGTTAGGGGCTGGATTTGGTCAAGATCTGTTACAGATAATTGTGTGTGTGTGTGTGTGTGTGTGTGTGTGTGTGTGTGTGTGTGTGTGCGTGTGTGCGCGTGCGTGTGTGTGTATATCGTAGGATCCTGTATGGTCGTATGTCCACTAAGGGGGGCAGTAAGTTCCAGGGGAAAGCGGTCACTGCCTCACGCTCCTCCATCGTGCTAAGGTTCCTCGCCGGGTGCCAACCCCACGAGCTGGGAGTCTTTATAGACATGCTACTGGATCCAGTGGCTCACTACAGTCAAGGTAACACACACACACTCTCTCACTCTCACTCTCTCTCTCTCTCTCTCTCTCTCTCTCTCTCTCTCTCTCTCTCTCTCTCTCACACACACACACACATCTCACACACACATCACACACTCTCTCTCTCTTTCTCTCTCACACATACACACATACACACACACACATCACACACTCTCCCTTTTTCTTTCTCTCATTCCACATTATCTTCTCCTGGCACTGTTTATCTCCTCTTTATCAGTGCAAAGTTGCTATCTCTTACATTCTCTGCCGTGTAGCTTGAATTTTCTTCTTACTTTGGTTAGACCAAAGCATCTGCTAATTAAATACAAGTAAATGTTCTCTTCTAATTTCTGTCTTCATCTTCCCCCTCCTCTTCCTCCACTTCCTCCCCTCCTCCTTTTCCCCTCCTCTTCCTCCACTTCCTCTTCCCCCTTCTCTAATTCCTCCTCCTCTTCACCCCCCCTGCCTCCTCCTCCTCATAATCCTCCTCTTCCTCGTCCCCCATCCTTTAATTCTTCCTTCCTTCTCCTCTTCACCCCCCTCCTCCTCCTCCTCCTCCTCCTCCTCCTCTTTCTCAGGAGGGTGTGCGGAGGCGGTGGACCGCGTGGTCCAGGAGTCCAACCCGGCGGCGGTTCTGCCGGTGGGTCGGCAGCACAGCCTGCTGAACGTGGTGGCGGTTCTGCTGGACAAGCTGGGTCACCTGCTGGACACTCACCTGCCCAAGCTGTTCCAGATCCTCCTGTGTCTGACCGCCTCCGTCTCACGCGTACTGGAGCACAGAGAACAGGTTTGTGTGTGTGTGTGTGTGTGTGTGTGTGTGTCTCTGTCTCTGTCTCTGTCTCTGTCTCTGTCTCTCTCTCTCTCTCTCTCTCGTGCTGGAAAACAAACGTGTATGTATGCCTGTGTGAGCCCAAAGTGCTGTGTGTGTGTGTGTGTGTGTTCTGACTCGTGTTCGTGTCTCTCTCTGCTGCAGTTGAAGCCAGGCTGCATTGCCCCTCTGAAGAACCTGAGGCGCTTGGGGCTGCTGCGGGTGCAAGACTTCTTCAGCAGCTTCGAGTCCTACAACTTCACTGCAGACCAGATCGATGCCATCTTCAACGCAGTCGTCTGGCCTCAGGTGTGTGTGTGTGTGTGTGTTAGTGATAGATACCAAAATTATGACTTTGATACAACACCTGCCATAAATATCTCGATGCTCGATACTGCAACGATACCACTGTGAAATCCTAAAATATCTGGAAAAGAAAGGACGCAGACCTCCTGCAATTGTATTGAGTCATTTGTGTTGAATTTGGTGCACTTTAGTGTGCAGGTCTAGGTTCTAAACTTCCTACATAATTATTATTTTTTAGTCAGTAAAATAGTAGTTTGTGTGTGATCAAGTCCTTTAATGTTTGTTATATTTAATTTACATTGTGTGTTGTGTTTTGACAATAAATTGCCTTTAAATAGCCAAATTAGGCTAGATCAAGGTGTGTGTGTGTGTGTGTGTGTGTGTGTGTGTGTGTGTTTGTTTATATTTATATTTATGTATGTTCCCAAGGTGTCGCTCTGCCTTCAGAGAGCCCCCTATGCCCCCACCTCTGCTCAAACTCATCCACATCTGGAGCAAGAATGCCAGGTAAGACACACACACACACACACACACACAATATGCCACAGGTAAGGCACACATTGTCACCAGGTAAGACAGGTGTGTGTGCCTCTCTCTCTCTGGCTTGTGTGTGTGTGTCTGCAGGTTCTTCCCTCTTTTAGCTGTATGTGTGTGTGTGAGAGAGAGGTGTCTCTCTGACTGTGGGATCTGCTTGTGTATGTGTGCAGGTTCTTCCCTCTGTTGTGTGTGTGTATGTGAGAGAGGTGTCTCTCTGACTGTGGGATCTGCTTGTGTATGTGTGCAGGTTCTTCCCTCTGGGTGGGTGTGTCTGTGTATGTGTGTGTGTGAGAGAGGTGTCTCTCTGACTGTGGGATCTGCTTGTGTATGTGTGCAGGTTCTTCCCTCTGTTGTGTGTGTGTATGTGTGAGAGAGGTGTCTCTCTGACTGTGGGATCTGCTTGTGTATGTGTGCAGGTTCTTCCCTCTGGGTGGGTGTGTGTGTGTATGTGTGTGTGTGAGAGAGGTGTCTCTCTGACTGTGGGATCTGCTTGTGTATGTGTGCAGGTTCTTCCCCCTGGGTGTGTGTGTGTGTATGTGTGTGTGTGTGTGAGAGAGGTGTGTCTCTCTGACTGGGATCTGCTTGTGTATGTGTGCAGGTTCTTCCCCCTGGGTGTGTGTGTGTGTGTGTGTGTGTGTGTATGTGTGTGTGTGAGAGAGCTGTCTCTCTGACTGTGGGATCTGCTTGTGTATGTGTGCAGGTTCTTCCCCCTGTTGGCCAAGCAGAGACCTGGACACCCGGAGTGTGGCGTCCTCCTTAACGTCTTCGCTCTGCTCTCTGTCAAAAACGTTTCCCCGGCAACCACCGCCATGGTAATGGACATCGCAGAGAGCCTGCTCACCACCGAGGACTTTGTCGCTATGGAGACAGAGAATGAGGCTGAGAAGGAGGAGGAGCTGTGTGTGAATGACTGCGTGGTTCCGGAGCTGGGAGGAGCTTCTGATGTCTCAGAAGGTAGGAGGCGGGGTTAATGTCCTGTTTCAGGCCTTTGATTGGTAGAGGGGTGGGGATCACGTCGTCTTTGAGGAAAATGTCAGGCTGATTTCAGGTCAGAGGTTAATGTTTTTATTTCAGAATTTTTTATCATGTCAACATGCCTCTCTGTCTTTGATCCCAAACAGGCTGGTGGTAGCGTAGTGTAGTGGTTAAGGAGCTGGGCTAGCATGCAGTAGTAGTGTAGTGGTTAAGGAGCTGGGCTAGCATGCAGTAGTAGTGTAGTGGCTAAGGAGCTAGGCTAGCATGCAGTAGTAGTGTAGTGGCTAAGGAGCTAGGCTAGTATGCAGTAGTAGTGTAGTGGCTAAGGAGCTGGGCTAGCATGCAGTAGTAGCGTAGTAGCTAAGGAGCTGGGCTAGCATTAAACCCCGAATTGCTCTGGGAACAATTTAATTCCTTATAATATAATATAATTGACATATGTTAAGTCACTTTGGATAAAAACATCTGCTAAATGAATAAATGTACATTTGCTGTGTCTCCCATACCTCTCTCTCTCTCTCTCTCTTTTTCTCTCTCAGACTCTGTGAGTTTGGGTTCTAAGCTCCTCTACCCTCATGTTCCGGCGGTTCTTCAGTACCTGAGTAAGATGGTACGAAACTCTGACCGCCTCCGCAAGAAGAAGTTCCGTGCTCAAGTTGGCAAGGAACTCAACATCCTCTCCAAGTATGTCCAACACACACACACACACACAAGACTCTCTGAGACTTGTGATAATACTGGATTCTCAAAGCAAATGTTGTGTTTGTGCTTGCGTAAATGACACAGGATTACTTTTTTGTAACATTGTGTGTGTGTGTGTGTGTTCAGGATCAGCCGATTTGTGAGGGATAAACAGCAGAGTGCCACACTCATCACCTTGTTGCTGCCTTACCTGACCAAACCAAAGACTGCCCAGGTAAGACCCCAACCTACACTACCCACAATGCACCTCTAGACACAGCATGGCTTTATTGTATGAGGTGTTTGAGACCTGCAAATGATCTTAAAACTGAAAATTCCCTACGTGTGTGTGTGTGTTTAACTGTGTCCACTGCGTTACTGTAGGAGACTGAATTGGACATCCTGGAGACGACACAGAACCTTCTGAAGCAGTGTTCTAACCCCGCAGAGTTCCTCAAGCCCATGAGTCGCCTACTGTCCACACTCCAAAGCAAACTCTCACGCCAGGCACTGTGTGCTGTGTTTCAGGTACACACACACACACACACACACACACAGACAAACACACACAGACACACACACACTCTGCCACTCTCTGACACACACACACACAAACCTATTGTCACTTAAGGTCTTTCCTACACTGTTCCAGTGCTGTCCTGTCCTGTCACACACACACTGTTCCAGTGCTGTCCTGTCCTGTCACACACACACACACACACACACACACACTTTTCCCATTGCTGTCCTGTCCTGTCCTGTCCTGT
>NC_063205.1:30498551-30501051 GCF_017589495.1 Alosa alosa | reverse complement strand
TCCTGTCACACACACACTGTTCCAGTGCTGTCCTGTCCTGTCACACACACACCACACACACACACACACACACTGTTCCAGTGCTGTCCTGTCCTGTCCTGTCACACACACACTGTTCCAGTACTGTCCTGTCCTGTCACACACACACACACACACACACACACTGTCCCAGTGCTGTCCTGTCCTGTCACACACACACACACACTGTTCCAGTACTGTCCTGCCCTGTCCTGTCACACACACACACTGTTCCAGTGCTGTCCTGTCCTGTCCTGTCACACACACACCACACACACACACTGTTCCAGTACTGTCCTGTCCTGTCCTGTCACACACACACTGTTCCTGTCCTGTCCTGTCCTGTCCTGTCACACACACACTCACACTGTTCCAGTGCTGTCCTGTCCTGTCACACACACACACACACACACACACTGTTCCAGTGCTGTCCTGTCCTGTCCTGTCCTGTCACACACACACACACACACACACACACACACACACACACACACACTGTTCCAGTGCTGTCCTGTCCTGTCACACACACACTGTTCCAGTGCTGTCCTGTCCTGTCACACACACACACACACACACACACACACACTGTTCCAGTGCTGTCCTGTCCTGTCCTGTCACACACACACACACTGTTCCAGTACTGTCCTGTCCTGTCACACACACACACACACACACTGTTCCAGTGCTGTCCTGTCCTGTCACACACACACACACACACACACTGTTCTAGTGCTGTCCTGTCCTGTCACACACACACATACACACACACACACACACTGTTCCAGTGCTGTCCTGTCACCCACCCACACACACTGTTCCCTGTCCTGTCACACACACACACTGTTCCAGTGCTGTCCTGTCACACACACACACTGTTCCAGTGCTGTCCTGTCCTGTCACACACACACACACACACACACACACACACTGTTCTAGTGCTGTCCTGTCCTGTCACACACACACACACACACACACACACACACACACACACACTGTTCCAGTGCTGTCCTGTCACCCACCCACACACACTGTTCCCTGTCCTGTCACACACACACACTGTTCCAGTGCTGTCCTGTCACACACACACACTGTTCCAGTACTGTCCTGTCCTGTGTAATAGTTGTAGTTCTTCAGTTTTTAGGATTATGTTTATATTAATGATTATTATGTTTATGTTTATATTTATGTTTCATATTTCATATTTTTTATGATTATGTTTATATTAATTATGATTATATTTATGTTTATATTACCGGTAATTATGTTTCTATGAATTATGTTTATGTCCCCTGCAGACACTGGCAGAGCTGGATGGGGAGCTCAAATACATCACAGACATGGCTGTGCAGGTAACACACACACACACACACACACACACATTTGTACATATTTGTCTGTTCAGGTAATTCACACACACATGCAGTTCATGTTCATCCCTATTGGATGCCTTGTTGTTACCATCTGCCTTACTCTCTCTCTCTATCTCTATCCCTCTCCTTGTCCCTCTCTATCTCTCTCTATCCCTCTCCCTGTCCCTCTCTATCTCTCTCTATCCCTCTCCCTGTCCCTCTCTATCTCTCCATCTCTATCTCTCTCTATCCCTCACTTTCTCTCTCCCTCTCCCTCTCTCTACCCCCCCACAGTTGAATGCGTTTGACAGTCGTCACCTGGATGAAATCTACTTTGATGTGCGTCTGACAGCGTTCCAGGAGGCCACCAGGCGTGTGCAGGACATGCGTGTGCTGGACATGAGATACCTGCACACACTCATGCACAACTGCTTCCACTCGTTTGAGGTGTGTGTGTGTGTGAGAGAGAGAGAAAGTGCATGTGCAAGTGATGTGTTTTTCTTTCTGACTTTTGAGAGAGTCAGAGAGAGGGAGACAGATTTGAAGGAGGAAAAAAGATTATTTAGCTGAATAAGACAGACATGTAAACACTGATGCACAACTGCGAGTGTGTGTTAATGGAGCGGGATTTCCCAAAGGATTTCCTCTTGCGACGCCAGGACACACTATTTACTTTGAGAGAATCTCACAGCACACCACCATGATATTAAGCATACAAAACCCCCAACATAGCAAGTTTGCTGCTGCGTTATTATAGCCTACTGTCTGCTTATTGTATATTGAGCATTATTATAGCCTAGTGTCTGCTTATTGTATATAGAGCGTTATTATAGCCTACTGTCTGCTTATTGTATATAGAGCGTTATTATAGCCTACTGTCAAACTTTCAAAAAGGCGCAGGGTCAGGCGTTCTTTGAACGTATTTATAATGTTTTTGTCAACGCCTTTCAGCTATAGTGGACAATTTTTTGCTACTTCTGAATACATGGTGATAGGCTGTTCGTTGCACACGAGTGTAACATTCCCTGGCCAATATAACCTTATCAACATTCCCTGGCCAATATTAACATATCAACATTCCCTGGCCAATAGAACCTTATCAACATTCCCTGGCCAATAGAACCTAAAAGATG
>NC_063205.1:30421051-30493551 GCF_017589495.1 Alosa alosa | reverse complement strand
CGATTGAATGGGGTTTCAGGAATCATAAAAAAATTATGCCCCTAACTGCTTTCATTGAGTCCCAGCGTGCATATCCTCTTAATAAAATCAGCGTGTAGGTTGTCTCCCTGAGGACTTTAGATCTGCTACTGTATATCGCTAAACGCAGCATTCATCAGTGTATTTAAATTAGCTACCAAATGTACCAAATGTATGTACCAAAAATGACATTTTAAGAGCTGTAAACAGTGTTGTAACTTAAATCTGCGTGTACAAAACCGCTTGGAACTCCAGTGGAATTTTGATTTCACAACGAGAATTCTCGGTCTAGCCGTTGATGTGCCGACGGAATAGGCATCAGCACCAACCTCTGATCAAGGTAAACAAAATCTGACTCGGTGTCCGTCATGTTTGAAAGTTTGTAGTGCTGCGAGGGAGAACGTGCACTTGCAGGGGCTGAATGGTCTGAACACAGAAGAGCAAGTGGCTTTGATAAAATTGCCCATTATTTGACATAATACCGGTATTACGATATTGTCTCAACTACATATCGTTTTCAAAAATATATCGTAGTCGTAATACCGATATATCGCCCAGCCCTACTCACACACACTTAAAAGGAAAAGATCATGTGTTAATATCCAAGTTCAGTGTGTGTCATGTCTGAATATCACCTTTACCAAATCCAACCCCTAACCTGAACCTTAACCATAAAATTGTAGTTAACAGAGAGAGTTTACCCTTTAAGATATAACATTGTAGCTAACAGAGAGAGTTTACCCTTTAAGATGTAACAGAGAGAGTTTACCCTTTAAGATGTAACATTGTAGTTAACAAAGAGAGTTTACCCTTTTAAGATGTAACAGAGAGAGTTTACCCTTTTAAGATGTAACAGAGAGAGTTTACCCTTTAGTTAACAGAGAGAGTTTACCCTTTTAAGATGTAACAGAGAGAGTTTACCCTTTAAGATGTAACAGAGAGAGTTTACCCTTTAAGATGTAACATTGTAGTTAACAGAGAGAGTTTACCCTTTAAGACGTAACATTGTAGTTAACAGAGAGAGTTTACCCTTTAAAGCAGTGGTCACCAACCTTTTTGAGCCCAAGATCCCTGACCTCGCCCTGAACAAAGGCAAAATCTACCTTGAATCGTCAAAAGAGAATCAAAGCTAAAATACTTCCAAGTTAAGGCCTTTTATTTAGGCAAATGTATCAGGTCAAAAATAGCTTACATCCTCCACCCCCTTATACAGGCGCCAATGAGATAACAACACTTAACATAGTCTTTACTTACATGATTTTGGTTTTGATTTTTTCTAATTGGAGTAAGTGTTTGTGACAAACACGTCATGATAAATTTGATAATGTTTGATCGCTGTTTTGTATGAAGCATCTTTCACGTAATGAATGCGCACTCTAGACAGTGAAAGTAACCTAAGCCTAGGCCTACGATGCACTCCGTGTCTGTAGCTGTCTGTGCACGTCCGCAATCGATTACATTCTTCAAATGGAGAACAAATTCCTTATTGCTAAACTTTCATTTTCATTTTCTGTCAGTTAGCAGTTGATGTAGAAGCAACTAGCATAATTTGACGAGAGAGAGAGAGAGAGAGCCTGCAAAGTGGTTCTGTGCGCGTGTGTGTCTGCATGGGGTTACGTTCGGTTCAAGTCAGAAGTTGGTCTGTCCACGGTCCCGCATTCATGCCGCTCCATTATTAGATTAACGTTATCAGACAGCACTGTAAAAATGTATGCAGGAATTTCTCGCATTATGATGGCTAGAGTTGCTGGTCTTGAATAAATCATGCGCTATACCCGCAATTCGCGCGCTGAAATTTAGGCCCTGTAAACGTTGGCGAACATGTGGGAATTTGGTGACTGTGTTTTTCATTTTCCTGTTATTCTCGGGATCTACTGGGCAAGTCCTAAAGATCTGCTGGTCGATCGCGATCGACGGGTTGGCGACCACTGCTTTAAAGTGTAAGTTCAGTGTAAATTCACCCATAGCCCTGTTGTATAAGCTCACAACATGTAGCAGCCCATCGGAAAAAGAATGAGACAATTTGGGACAACATAGGCCAAGTTATGGACAGGCAGCTTAAAGCAGACCCATGGGGGCATCAAAACTGAAACTGAAAGTAACTCCTCACTGCCCCCATGGGTCTGCTTTAAGCTGCCTGTCCATAACTTGGCCTATGTTGTCCCAAATTGTCTCATTCTTTTTCTGATGGGCTGCATGTGATGAGCTTGAACAATAGGACTATGGGTCAATTTACACTGAACTTACACTTTAAGATGTACAGCTGAGGGGGGGGGGGTCTCATTGTTATTCCTGCTTGTTTGTTTATTTACATGTAGTTTTTTAAATAATATTTATCGAGTCAGTGGCACCTTTTACTGTAAACCTGAAATGAAATTAGGCCTTTTAAAATATTGCCCGTTTTGATTGGCTGGACATTGAGTATCAGCTGATATGATTGGCTGATTGTGTTGTTGTTGTTGTTGTTGTTGTTGTCCCGTGCACTAGATGTTCAATAACGAGCTGTTTGGGCCAGTGGCCGAGGAGAAGGAGGTGAAGGGCATTGGCTCCAAGCTCATGGAGGCGCGCCACAGCAAGAGTGCCGACTCCTACGAGCTCCTCGGGCAGTTCTGCAGCCAGGAGAAGGTCACGCAGATCATGCTACCACTCAAAGAGGTAACACGCACGCACGCACACACACACACACACACACACACACACACACACACACACACAGGTAGGAGGACAGTTCTCGAGCCAGGAGAAGGTCACGCAGATCATGCTACCACTCAAAGAGGTAACACGCACGCACGCACACCCACACACACACTCTCTCACACACACACACACACACACACACACACACACACACACACACACAGGTAGGAGGACAGTTCTGCAGACAGGAGAAGGTCACACAGATCATACTACCACTCAAAGAGGTAACACACTCACACTCACACACACACACACACACACACACACACACACACACACACACACACACGCATGCACGCATGCACACACTCACACACACAGGTAGGAGGACAGTTCTACAGTCAGAAGAGGGTCGTGCAGATCCTACTGCCGCTCAAAGAGGTAACACACATGGTACTTTGTCACCAAGTTCACTGCAGTCAAACAATCCTCCATTCTCTTTTTCTCTCCATCCTCTCACTCCCTTTCTCTCTCTCTCTCTCTCTCTCTCTTACTCTCTCCCTCTTTCCCTCTATCCCCTCTCTCTCTCTCCCTCCATCAGATCTTAGAGAGCACGATGAGTCTGAGAGTGTCCCGGAGGGTCCACATGGTGCTGAGGAGAGTGGTTACCGGGTTACTGCAGAATGATGTCATGACCCCTCAGGCTGTCCTCATGCTGAGTCACGGACTGGTCAACGAGAGTCTCCCCCTCATAACGCAGAAGAACAGGTAAGACACACACACACACACACACACACAACCCGGTGAATGAGAGTCTGCCAATCATCACGCAGAAGAAAAAGTAAGACACACATGCGCACACACACACACACACACACACACACACACACACACACACCCGGTGAATGAGAGTCTGCCACTCATCACACAAGAACAAGTAAAACACACACACACACATATGCATACTTATGAGTACACATACCTTCTCACAACAGCCATAATACATTTAGCACTAATGCTGACATTTCCCCCCCCCCCCCCTGCTAATGTGTCATAGACAGAAGCCCCTCCCACCCCCAGACCCCCGTCTGGCTCCGCCCAGCTGCCTGCTGTTGCCCCCGACGCCCAAGAGAGGTTTCCAGAAGGCCGCGGTCAGCAGCAAGACCAACACACACATCCTGGTGGAGACAGGGCTCAGTGTAAGACCACACACACACACACACACACACACACTTACCAGTCCATTACCATTACTAGTGTGTGTTTGTGTATAGATTCTGCACCTCTATACCAAGTATGAGCTCACAGATGAACTCTTCTGTGTCTTGAGTGAGAGAGCGATGTGTGTGTGTGTATGTATATTTGTTAGTAATTGACTCTGTGTGTGTGTAGCTGCTGCACCTGAGCATGAAAACCTCAAAGGTGAACTCGTCTGTGTCGGACGTCAGGGAGATGCTGGACCCCTTTGTGGAACTGCTGCTGGACTGCCTCGGCTCCAAACACGTCAAGGTGTGTGTGTGGATGGGTGGGTGGGTGTGTGTGGGTGGGTGTGCGGGTGTTTGTGTGGGTGTGTGTGGTGTGTGTTTGTGTATGTTGTCAGACTAGAGAATGCTCATCCACCTCTGTGGTTTTGATGAATTACATATGTTTGCGCGTAATTATGTGTAGTTGTGTACATATAAATTGCTGAGAAATAGAGTTAAAGGAAAATTCCAGTTTTTAGCACTTTAAGGCCCTTTTCTGGTTTGTTTTGGATGAACTAGAGTGGTGGACACCGACATTTTGACGATTGGTCCTGTCTCGACTTTTCTGACTCGTTTTGAATCACCTTTGACTTCTCAGGGTGGCTGGCAATGGGCATACTGTACTAGGCTACTCAAACATGTCCTAAAACAACCCTTAACGTTCGTTTTCAAAACTGCAACTCACCGAGTGGTTAGTGGTGTTCGTTGAATGTCCAAAACAAGTAGCATAGCGAAATACAGTTTCTGTCGTCTTTTATTTGGCATTTTGTAAAATCCCATTGATTTCTGTTGGAAGACTCATTGCACGTTGATATTACTGCGCCACCGTCTATGCTTCAGGCTCACAATTGAGCGGAAGTTTATACGCGGTTGTGAGGTGTCTGAAAAAATAGTTCTACAATAGCAAATAAGACGACTGGAAATCATACATTGCGCCGATATATTTGATTTTAATAATCAACGAACACCACTAACCACTCGGTGAGTTGCAGTTTTGAAAACAAACCAATATATCATTTATTATAATTTATGTATCATCATTAGTGTGTGTGTGTAATATAGTATTAGTGTGTGTTATTACAAGCAGAGTGAGCAGGACGGTCTGTGTGCGCAGGTGTGTGTTTATGGTGTGTATATTATTGTGTGGTGTCTGTCGCCCCCTGCAGGTGATCACGGAGGCGCTGCAGGCGTTTATCTGGGTGCTGAAGTTCCCGCTGCCGGCAGTGGAGGAGGGGGTGGAGCCTCTGACCCGTCAGCTCTTCCTGCTGCTCAAGGACTACGCCAGCGCTGGGGCCGCCCGGGGAGAGAACTTCACCCTGGTGCAGAACTGCTTCAAAGGTACGCACGACGACGCGACGCGACGCGACGCGACGCGACGCGACGCGACGCGACGCGACGCACGCGACGCACGCGCAAGGGAGCCACGCCAGAGTGCATACAGAACTGCACGGGAAAACTACAGAGGCCTACTGCAGAACACACACAGAACACAGACACTTGCCACAGAACCCACACACACACAGACTTGCCACAGATACGGGTCTCAGAACCAGATATCCTTTCATTAACACCCTTGAGCCTTCTGAAATCTATTGCATTATGTTCTTTCTTATTGTTTTATTTGTCTTTGTGTCTCGCACACACACATACACACGGACACACACACATATACTCCTCGTCCACCAAATGTCCCTCCATCATTAGATAAGTGAGCTGTAACCATATCCAACCAGTTGTAACCATATCAGTGTAGAAGCAGACACCACACCAGCTGGTGACATTCTGTTTGTGTTATCCATCTCCAGAGGTCATTCTGACCTTCAGTCACGACACTACCGCGAATCTTATCAGCATTCGTGTTTTCAGAGGAAGCTAAACCGTACCAAGTGGAAGAGTTTGTGAAATACAGTCGTATTAGTGTTGTACAGTTGCATGTAGTGGGTCAAAGGTCATGTAGTGGGTCAAAGGTCAGTGATTCTGGTGTGTACTGACCCCAGACTAGCTCTGACCAGCCTCTCTCCTCTCTCGGCAGGCCATCACCATCCTGGTGAAAAGTGTCA
Organism: Alosa alosa; assembly: GCF_017589495.1. NCBI lineage: Eukaryota > Metazoa > Chordata > Actinopteri > Clupeiformes > Clupeidae > Alosa > Alosa alosa. Next base: position 30,487,592 of record NC_063205.1, on the reverse strand, counting down.
CTAAGCATGAGATAACCGACACGCAGCTGCAAGTGCTGCTGGGATACGCAGAGGAGGACATCTACGACCACACACGCCAGGCCACGGCGTTCGGCCTGCTGAAGGTGAGAGGGGTCGCAGGAGTTTGTGTCGTGGGGTTGTGATTGTGTGTGTGTGTGTGTGTGTGTGTGTGTGTGTGTGTGTGTGTGTGTGTGTGTGTGGGGGCCTGTGTGTCTCTGATTGTGTGTGTGTGTGTGCGTGGGTGCGCTCAAAGTGCTTTCTGTTCATCAAATGAAAGATGAGAAGTGGCATTTGCCTCCATCTCTACGTGAAAGTGAATCTCGTGAGTGCATCCTACTTAAGCGCGTGTCATTTCCTGCAGGCCATCTTGTCCAGGAAGTTGGTGGTGCCAGAGATGGAGGAAGTGATGAAGAAGGTGGCCAAGCTGGCCATCACAGGAGCCAGCGACCAGGTCCGAGTCCCCTGCAGACAGGTAGATCTGGAGCACCTGGGGCCACCGCACACCTGCATGCAGTCAGCAGCGCTTGCTGCACACACTCGCACTCGCACTCGCACTCGCACACACACACACACACACACACACACACACACACACACACACACACACACACACACACACACACACACACACACACACCTGCATGCAGTCAGCAGCGCTTGCTGCACACACACACAATCACACTCGCACACTCACACTCACACTCACACACACACACACCTACCTGCATGCAGTCAGCAGTGCTTGCTGCACACACACACACACACACACACACACACACACACACACACAGGTATGTCTGTCGACACGGTCAGTTAAAGGAACACACCAGTTTTAGGAGAAATAAGCTAGTTAGTTTGCGGTCTACCACAGTTAGATATGAGGACACATACCCTGCTCCTCGCTGTGCGTGCCTATAACTTGCTTCTAGCTATAGGCTAGCTAAAGGCTAACTGGTCTAACCCTCTTCCACTGAATTATGCTGAGCTAGGCTAGCAGTGTCAGACTGTTATTGCATGCACAGCAAAGAGAAGTGTATGTGCCATCTTATCTATCTCCGGGCTAGACTGCAAAATAAGCTAATTTTCCAAAACAGTTGGCGTGTTCCTTTAAGGTCACGTCCCCTCATTCAGTACTTTTGCCTTTAATGAACATTATGTGCTATATTTATTCAATATTTTGTCTATATACATTCAATTGTACATTTTTATATGGTATATTAAATTACACATATTCTAACATTTAACTAATGTTAAAATACATGTTTATTGTGTATCACACATTTATTCAGACCGACAAAAAAGTGTTACAGTTTGGTGTGTGTGTCATCGACCAGATTTAAATGTGTCTGTGTGTTCTCATTCAGATTTACCTGAAGTACCTCATGGACTATCCTTTGGGGAAGAAACTCAGGAAGCACCTAGACTTTGTCGTCGCTCAGCTCAGGTGGGTGCCATGCTTGCTGTTAAAGGAGAATTGCGGTGATTTTTCACATAGATCTATGTTTGTCACCGACTACTGTCGGTACGAAAAAGAATCTTTTCTAGCTAGCTCGAGTTGCTGCAGCCAGCATCTAGAGTTGCCGGGCAGCCACAGTGCTGTACTAGATAGATAGATAGATAGATAGATAGATAGATACTTTATTGATCCCCAAGGGGAAATTCACTCTGGGGGCATGAACAAGGGGGCTCATGAACATGCCCCCAAAATGTATCACTGTAGCTGCCTGGCAACTGTTTGGGAAATTAGCTTATTAGCTTGTTAGCATATAGTTTAAACGGAGCTATAAGCTAACTGGTCTAACCCACTTCCAGTGAATTATGCTAAGCTACACTAACCGTGTAAGACTGGGTTATTGGGTTACTGGGTTATCTAACTCTGGGGTAGAAGGCAAAATGGCAAATCAGAATCAGCTCTATTGACCAGATGTGCGTAAACAAACAAGGAATTTGACTCCGGTTAATCTTTGCTTTCAAAGTACAACACACACTTAACATATAAAGAATAAAAACAGAAAGGTCAGTAAGAAATGTAAAAAATACTGTACTAAATATAAAAAACGTAACATTATAAAGTAACATTATAAGAGTAGTAAGATTAAGTGTATGTGCAGGATGAATAGTATGAAGGGCAGTAGAATATGGCTATGTATAAGCATAATTACAGTATGTACATTTTATACACAAGTTGGCTTGTTCCGTTAAGCTCCACTTATTAACGCTTAAATCAAATTTGTATTCTGTGTTATGTAACCATCTGAAATTTACAATGGTATTAGACTGAACTGCACTGAACTGTATGTGAACTTGCAAAACTGAGATTAACTGAATTATTATATGAGTTCAGATGCAAACCCTCTAAATAACACCTCTGTCAAAAATGAGATAACGATGGGGAGTGAATGCTCTCCACACATAATATACGTTAACCAATTAATTTAGCTTCAAAACCTGCTAAATGCCACTCTTCCTGGTCTGAAATATCGATTTGTAGGCAAAAACCTATAGGAGCCTGGTAGAAAATGCTCAATAAAAAGAAAAGTTGTCAGATGGATTTAGTGTTTTGCACCTGAACTCCTCATATTTTGATATGTACTATATGTTATTTCATCATGCTGTGCTTCTCTTCTAATCCTGTTGGCAGCTATGAGTACGACACGGGCAGGCAGTCTGCACTGGAGATGATGGCTTACATATTCCAGAGCTTCCCACAGGTATTTACCCACAATGCATCCCCTCTACGTCTGAGTGAAATCTGATATTTACCCACAATGCATCCCCTGTACCCCCGAGTGAAATCTGAGTATGAATGACTGGCCCTTTAAATTTCCCACACGTAAATCTTATGTTTGAAATGGTAAAAAGATAGATTCATCAGTAAAAAAATCGAAATACTGTATATTATATACTAAACAATATTATAAAGCTACTGTCACCAGAATAGATCTTCAGAAGGCCCTCCACCTGGATGGTTCCTCCTTAGAACCTTTTTCCCCTGTGTGTGTGTTTGTGTGTGTGTGTTTGTGCGTGCGTGCGTGTGTGTGTGTTCTATACAGAACCTGCTGCTGGAGCACTGTGGTCTGTTCTTCGTCCCGTTGTCCCTGGCGGTGGTGAACGATGACTCTGCGCGCTGCAAGAAGATGACTGCTCTGGCCATCAAGTCCCTCCTCAGCCAGCTGGACCCTGAGCACCAGAACAACATGTTCACCCTGGTCAACACCTGGATGACCGGAGACAAGGTGTGTGTGTGTGTGTGTGTGTGTGAGAGAGAGAGAGAGAGAGAGCACCAGAACAACATGTTCACCCTGGTCAACACCTGGATGACCGGAGACAAGGGGTGGGTGTGTGTGTGTGTGTGTGAGAGAGAGAGAGCACCAGGACAACATGTTCACCCTGGTCAACACTTGGATGACTGGAGACAAGGTGTGTGTGTGTGTGTGTGTGTGTGTGTGTGTGTGTGTGTGTGTGTGTGTGTGTGTGTGTGTGTGTGTGCATGCTCTGTGCACCAGAACAACCTGTTCACCCTGGTCAATGCATGGATGACTGGAGACAAGGTGTGTGTGTGTGTGTGGAACTTTGAAAATGAATGTGCTTTTCTGCTTGCTTGCGTGTGTGTGTGCAGATGTCACTGAGGCGTTTGGGCGTGCAGGTGTGCGGTCTGTTTGTTGAGGTTGAGGGAGAGCGTTTCACCAAAAGGATGGAAGTCCTACTGCCCCTTATTGAGAAAGACATCCACACAGACAACTATGAAGACGTGAGTTGAAGCACTGCTCATACACCCTACTTCCTCTTATTTAGCACTGCACATACACCCTACTTCCTCTTATTTAGACCACATACACCCTACTTCCTCTTATTTAGCACTGCACATACACCCTACTTCCTCTTATTTAGACCACATACACCCTACTTCCTCTTATTTAGCACTGCACATACACCCTACTTCCTCTTATTTAGCACTGCACATACACCCTACTTCCTCTTATTTAGACCACATACACCCTACTTCCTCTTATTTAGACCACATACACCCTACTTCCTCTTATTTAGACCACACACACCCTACTTCCTCTTATTTAGACTACATGGAAATCTTTGGAGGTACCCATTAAAGCGCTCTCATTCTCCTCTCTCTCATTCTCCCTCTCCCTCTCTCTCTGAATAGATTGAAGAGGAGCAGGATGAAAAGGCTGCTGACAGGCTGCTGTTCTGCCACCTCACCCTAATCACCAAACTCATCAAAGACTGCGGATTCCTACAGCTCACCAAGCCCAGGGATACACTCACCAGCATCTGGGGTGAGCAAATCACACACACACACACACACACACACACACACACACACACACACACATACAGTTCACCAACACAGTTCACTAACACAGGAATACACTCACCTGTGTGTGTTTGTGCCAACTTAACCTCTGACCTGTGTATGGTATGGTGTGTTTGTGCCAGCTTGACCTGTGTATGGTATGGTGTGTTTGTGCCAGCCTGACCTGTGTATGGTATGGTGTGTTTGTGCCAGCCTGACCTCTGACCTGTGTGTGGTACGGTGTGTTTGTGCCAGCCTGACCTCTGACCTGTGTGTGGTACGGCGTGTTTGTGCCAGCTTGACCTCTGACCTGTGTGTGGTATGGCGTGTTTGTGCCAGCTTGACCTCTGACCTGTGTGTGGTATGGCGTGTTTGTGCCCCTCAGCTCACGTGGACGCCCACCTGCGGCATCCGCACTCGTGGGTGTGGCTGACGGCGGCGCAGCTGTTTGGTCAGCTGTTTGCAGCCCACAGGCCCGAGCAGCTGCTGGAGCTCTGGGGGGAGAGTAGCACCAGCAGCACCAGCAGCAGCCCGGCTACACCTGTGGCCACCGCACATCTCTACAACAACCTGGACAAGAAGGTAGGGGGACGTGTGTGTGTGTATGTGTGTGTGTGTGTGTGTGGGCGCTGCCACCGCACACCTCAACAACAACCTGGACAAGTTTGTGTGTGTGTAAAAACCCTGTTGTGTGTGTCTACAGATGAGGAAGCTGGTCATGTGTGTGTGTGTGTGTGTGTCAAAAGATGAGGGAGCTGGTCCTGTGTGTGTGTGGGTGTGTGTGTGTGTAAACCAAGTTGTGTGTCTCTACAGATGTGGGAGCTGGTCCTGTGTGTGTGTGTGTGTGTGTGTGTGTGTGTGTCTAAAGATGAGGGAGCTGGTCGTGTGTGTGTGTGTGTAAACCAAGTTGTGTGTCTCTACAGATGAGAGAGCTGGTCCTGTCCTTCTGCCATCAGCTGCAGTCGAAGTTCCTGGACCCAACCGCAGGCGACCAGGTAAACAGGAGCAGCACTTCCCTTATGTAATTTCCTGTGAGGTCACTTCCACTTCATTGACACAATGCTATTAACAGTGACATCCCCTAACTGTCTTCTCTTCCACACACAGGTGGTGAAGAACCTGCTCTTTGTTGCCAAGGTGATTTACCTGATCTCACCCGAGTCTCATGTCACGGAAACCAACAAGGCTGGTGAGAATGGAGTGACACAGATGGAAGAAGGAAAAAGAGAGGAGGAAGAGGAGATGAAAGGAGAGGAGGAAGAAGAGGAAGGGGAGAAGGCAGAGGAGGAAGAGAAAGGAGAGGAGGAGAAGGCAGAGGAGGAAGAGGAGGGAGAACAAGAGGAGGAGGAGGAGGAGGAGGAGGATGTTGATGATGATCGCCCTCCTTCCTTACTGTGGGTGATGAAGAAGCTGTGTGTGTTGGCCAAGAGAGAGGCAGCATACACACCCAAGGTTCCTCTCAAGGTGAGGTCCCCACACACACACACACCACACACGCACAGCGTACACACCCAAGGTTCCTCTCAAGGTGAGGTCCCCACACACACACACACACACACGCACACACACACACAGCGTACACACCCAAGGTTCCTCTCAAGGTGAGGTCCTCACACACACGCAAACACGCACACACGCACACACACGCACAGCGTACACACCCAAAGGTTCCTCCCAAAGTGAGGTCCTCACACACACACACGCACATACCCACGCACACACACACACACACACACACACACACACACACACGCACCCACCCACGCACACATGCGCACACGAAACACTATATACTAAACATGCAGGCCATAGACATGCCATGACCCGAAATCATATGGAGGGCTACTCATTTGAAACAGACAGACCCTCACCCCTTTTTTGTGAGGATAGTCCTCCTAAATAATAGGCCTATGTAATTTTTACTTTTAAATTATCAATATTCTGTAGGCCTATAAGTCTTTATATTAAGATTTCATCTGATTCTTCAATACTTTAATATCAATATGCAACACTACCAACATATTTGTTCAGTTTATTCATTTTAAAGTTTGCATGGGGAATCTAATCTTATTTTTTTTAACAAAAAAACAATATGTTTGTGCAATTAATAATTTGGGTTACAATGTGTACCCAATTTATACCCACCCACCATTATGAATTCAGGGGTTGTTTAAGTTCTGATTTCGGTGGACAATTCGGTTTTAACATTTCAATAGTAAATCACCCACACCACCCTAACATATGAAGTCTCCTTTTAAAGTTATTGCACACCTGAAATCTCTCCATGATCTGACAAAAAAGGTAATGTACAATCCTGCTCAGTCAAGCATGCCACAACATTTTCAGCTTATTATACGGCAGTAGCTCACGGAGGAGAAAAGGCCTGTGAGCTAAAGCAATTGTTTTTCAGTCCTTGAACAATCATGCAAGAACCGTATTTGACGAACATAGAATGGCCACAGAACTTTTGCAAAGATACGCTTCCATTGGCTACACCAGACGAGCAAGTTTTTTCCCCTTTACTGTGTATGCGTGCGAGCAGCATGTATTCGCTCCGCTTCCGTTGTTGTTTAAAGATTGAATAGGGAAACGGATTGGAGCCAAAGGCTAAAATTTAACGCAGCTACAATTTGTAAGGTATCACCTATATAAATTTAATGTTACAGATGTATGGCTACATACAATCTTAAAATGGTTCTAGTCTAGACTTAAATATATATTGAAAACTTCACAATGGAGCGTGTTTTTAGAGCGTGATCTGACTGATGGCTATTTTTAGAAGGTGCGCTGGGGGCGCCTTATAGCCGCTCCGCGGGCACCGTGTTGGAGACCACTGCCATAGACAGACACAGATACAGACACACACAGCTAACAGTCTTTTTCTTGTGGTCGTCAGAGGACGTGTGTGTTTAAGTTTCTGGGCGCCGTGGCAGTGGACCTGGGGAAAGATCGCCTTGACCCGTACCTGACCACCATCATCAGACCACTGCACAGAGAACTGGACAGCACCTATGCAGACCAGGGTAAGACCACGCACTACGCACTACATACTACACACACACACACACTACACGCATACACACACACACACACACACACACACACTACATGCACTACACACACACACACACACACACACACACACACACACACACACACACACACTACATACCACACACACACACACTGCACGCGCACACACACACACAGGGATGGTCCAAAATACATGTGTATTTTAGAATAAAATATCAAATGCCCTAATTGTGAGTGCATCAAAATACAGCACATGCAGTAAATGCAGTAGCCAGGCCATGTATCAAAATAAAACAACATTTTGAAAATACTAGAAATACTCTTTAATCATATATCACTTTGCAAACCTTCCATATCTGTCTGTCTATCTATTCCTTCATCACTACACTGACTCAGTTGATTAAGTGGACAGTGTTTACGAGCAACAGCTATTCTCTGCCTATAGACATGCCATAAACCTGCACACAGTCAACTGATCAACTATGCTGACCTGCCTGTCACATCTCATATCCTAAATACTCTATCAGAGATGCACTCAAAAAGTCACAACTAGGGGTGGGCGAGATATATCGTCTGCGATAATATCGTGATTGTTGTTTTAACGATGTGCAATTTGACATTATCGAGTTTTTAAATTACTTATGGGGAAAAAACACTCAATCACCCATTGAAGACTCATACATTCTCAGGAGGTGTATGCGGGAGAAGCTGGCTGCAGCAGAGCAAGTGTCACGTGATCACTAGTGGGTCACAATGTTGTCCCACGCATGCCTAATGTTTATTTTGTGCAGCGAGGGTAGCCTACTTGGGATTTTATGCGGCTACTTTTGTCAAGTATCTGTTCAAGTAGCATTGATGAGGCAGTCAAGTTTTTTCCTACATGGTATTATATGGAGAGAAAACATTAGCCTTTGAGTATTTTAATAGTCAGTTGTAAACAAAGAACTATTCTCAAGTAACTCTTGTAAATGGACTGAAGTTCGCTCTCTACGTTTACGGATTATGCTAACCGTTAGCATCTCTATGGGATTTCTCATATACATTAGCCATAAGCTAACGCATTCGTTTATATTCTGTAACTTGGAATGCTAGCCTACATGAGTGCTCTTAAACAAAACATAGAAGGAAATAACTGATATGTACTCTGTTGGTCTGCTTAGTTTTACAGTGAATCCTATGTAAAGGTTTGAAAAGGACTTCAGCTTCAGACTTTCTCTTGGGAAACTGTTAGGCCTATTCATCTTCTCTAATGTAGTTGGCTAGACCATGTCATTGCCACACACCCAAGTGGGGGCAGAATTGGAAATGTGTCATAGAGTGACAATGCATTGGTTGATTTGGTTAAAAAGTCACAGGTTAGGTTACTGGTTATTATTGTAATGATGCTATTCATAAATAATGAGCTGTAAAGTAACTCAGACTTTAACAAAAACATTTTTTTTTAAAGGATATCGACTAATTATCGTTATCGTCAAAATCACAAAAAATATCGAGCTATTATTTTTTGTCCATATCGCCCACCCCTAGTCACAACTGAACTTGTCAAGTGCTACAAGGTGAAGACAAGTCTCTGACATTGTCAGTGCATGCCCAGATTGCTTGGTGCACTGTGTAATGCTGTTGATCAGAAGGATCATGCCCCTTTTAGTTGTTTTGTAACTAACTGGGTACCGTGTAAGCGCTAAATGGTGTTCTATTGATGCCAAGGGGCGATACATGGGGCAACCACATAACCGGATCCATGTCTTCCCATTGGATGATTAAAGTTATCAAGAAACTGAAAATTAAAGTTCTCAAGAAAACTTGTGGTTGGTGTGAGAGGGAGTGTACTGTGTGTGAGCAACCTACACATTAGTCATCTTGCACTGGGTCATCTTCCTGAATCTCAATATTCTGATCACAAGGCTGGGCAATTATATCAGCACCAGTCAGAGGCTACATTCAAGGTTTTACACTATGAAAATATTTGACAGTATTTTTAAACTACAAAAATACACACCTATAAAATATTTGAAACAAAATTCGAAGCCTTTTTCTTCAAGCCAACAAAATACAAATGACAAAATACTACTTTAAATACATGCATCATAAATACTGTCCATAGCTGCACATACACTTACACACACGTTCACACACACACACACACACACATACCTGCACCCACACACACACACATACCTACACACACGTAAACACAAATCTGCACACACACTGCATCTACATCAAGAAGAGTACACACACACTAATCTGAAAACCATTAAGTTGGGTCCTAACAGACGAGTCCTATGTGTACAAGCATTGCGTCACAAGGGTACTAGCTGGAGGCAGAATGCATTCTAAGTCAGAATGCTGCATGCAATGCATGCTTCCGTGGGGTTCTAACGGCTGCTGCCGGTGTGTGTGTTCTGCCTGCAGACCCGACGCTGAAGAACCTGGCCCAGGAGCTGATCGAGCTGCTGAAGAAGCTGGTGGGCCTGCAGCGCTTCTCTCTGGCCTTCGCCACCGTCCAGAAAGAGGCCAGCAAGAGGAGAGCGTCACGCAAGAGGCACAGGGCCATGCAGGTATTAACACACACACACACACACACACACACACACACACACACACACACAAGGTACAGGGCCATGCAGGTATTACTACACACACACAAGGTACAGGGCCATGCAAGTCTTACCACACACACACACACACACACACACACAACGTACAGGGCCATGCAGGTATTACCACACACACACACACAAAAACGTACAGGGACATGCAGGTGGGAATGTTTTAACAGGTTACAACACGTCTATTAGTGCATACAAGAGCCATGCAGGTAAGAAAGTTTATAATACGTCAATAAAAGCTTACAACACGTCAACTATACACACAACGCACAGGGCCATGCAGGTGAGAATGGTTATAACACGTCAACTATACACACAACACACAGGATCATGCAGGTAAGAATGGTTACAACACGTCAACTATACACACTAGGGCTTTGACTCCGAACTTTGTTATTCGAATATAATTCGATAATTTTAAAAATTAAAGATAATCGAACGAATTTTAGGGATCTCTTAATATTCAAACCTGTAGCCTATGGAAATATTTTTTTGTAAATGTATTTGCTTGTAAAAGTTGTTTTAAATTCAGATTCTGAGGTTTTTTTCACGCCTGGTGAAGTAGAATCGTACGGAGCCCCTAAGGGACATGAGCAAAAAAAAATCTAAGTTTAGTTTCATGTGCTCACCTGAAACTTTCATGTGCTCACGTGCTTCAAGTTAGCATCCTGGTTCAAGCTTAGTGAGCTCCCACATAGACATAATAGACACTTTTATTTTAAACGTAACCTTCCTCTGATTTTAATCGCCTCAGTTATCAATCAAAGCAAACAGGGAAAAGAAATAGCAACACAATTATGAAAAACACTCAAATAAATAAATGTGCACATAAGTCTGAATGAAAAGCAGCACTGGTTGAAGCCTGGAAATATTGTAAACAAAGTAGCATATTTAGCTAGTTTATCATAGTCTACTGGTTAGACTGTTCAGTTTCCCCACGTGTGTTTAAGTTTCAAATGAATACTTTTTCTCCTTGGGGACAGGCCCGTTTGAGTCTTGGAAAAAAAAAATTCCATTTGCATCGGGATTGAGATGATTAGAACTTAGCAGTCAATTTGAATGCAACAGTTTTGAACAAATTCGTGCAGCGTGCTAATGATGCTAACCGGATTTAATAGCAATTTAGCTAGTCGTCTTGCATGATTGTGAATGTTTGGATTACATGTGCATGCTGAGGAGGGATGAGAGAGAGAGAGAGAGAGAGAGAGAGAGAGAGAGAGATGCACATACTACAATGCAAGATATATTTAGCCTATTTATTTATGGACAACCTAAGGCGGGAGGTGTGTGTTGCTTTTAATTATCGAATGTTCTATCGAACGTGTTTTTTATTGATATCGATTACATGTCTGTTGCGATACATATCGCTACCGTTTTATCGCCCATATGCTCAATAATAACAATTTTAACACACGCATAAATAGTCAGCCTTTTGTGCCGTAGTCTATTGACATTGACTGATACACTGCCCTCTGGTGGACAGAACATATAGAACTTAAGTTTGATACCAATATTGATCTTACTGAAGACATTTAAAGCAACACCAAAGAACTTTTCCTCTGTCGCACGCACACTATTTGTTCATCCAGCAACGGCTTTGCAAATAATAATGTCCATAGACAAGGTAGAATATGTTGCATGATTTTATGAAAGAACGATGTATTGCGACATCATGCAAGTCAAATTTGTAGTTTCTTATGTCTCATTCCATCAAACTACAAACCCGCTACCCGATCTGGCAAACTTACATAGTGCGGTTATAGCCGATAGAGGGCCGCGAAGTGAATGCAGAAGTGCCGTTCACCCTGTTACGAGTTGATGAACCATGGAAACAATTTTGGAAACATTATTTTAAGGTACAAAAAACTCTTTGGTGTTGCTTTAATGGTCAAAATATTATTAATACATATTCTAATATATTACAATTTTAATATTAATAAACAAACGAACTTCGAATATGATTTTTGGGCAAAGGTCAAAGCCCTAATACACACAACACACAGGGACATGCAGGTAAGACTGGTTATAACATCTCTGTTACTACACATAAGAGGTTCAGGGCTATGTAGGTCAGACTGGTTATATCACGTTTATTACTACTCAATAGGGGTGTGACTTTCGAAACACTGCTTCGAAACGTGGTTCAAAACAGCCATGTCATGTGACCACTGCTTCGAAACATCGTTCAAAATCCCCAGGTCATGTGACCAAAGCTAAGTGAACCTATGGTGCATTTCACCCATTTCACCGGTGTCGGCGGCAGGTGTGCCCGTGCGTTCAATTAACTATGTAGACTTTTCTTAAGCAATAACCATGATGGTTTTTTTGCACGGTAGCCCAGGATGCTCAAATGTGGTTCGATCCTCGTTTGATTTCTAAGGAATTGTTTCAGATCATATCTGTTTATATGTTTTCTTACTTCATCATTAACCGCACAGTTTCAACCAAACTCTCAGAATGGTTAAAAAGCAAACACATTGCGACATCGAGAGTTTTCATAAGAAGAAAGTGATTTAGAGAACTCTAGCGGTAACAATAACATTCTTTTTATTGTCACTTCATGTGGTCTCCCATCCAGTAATTGACCAAGGGCATCAATGCTTAGCTTTTGACCAAGATTATGAACACAGGTAACACAGCGAGCCACAAACTTTAAAGACTACATATCCGATACGAAGCATTTGACAGATTTGTTTCACCCTAAACAGCTCTGAAGTGTCGGAATTGTTTCGAAGCTTCGGAACAATTCGGCACAATTGCTTCAAAAGTTTCAGTGTTTCATAAAGCCTCGCTTTGCCCATCCCTACTACTCACAAGAGCGACGCAGGTGAGAATAGTTATAACACGTTTATTACTACTCACAAGAGCCACGCAGGTGAGAATGGTTATAGCACCTCTAGGCTACATCACGTCTGTTACATCATAGGGTTGCAACTAACGATTATTTTCATAGTCAATTAATCTGTGTCGATTCTTTTCTCAATAAATCGATAATACCGTCATAGCAGTAAAGCAGAAATTATAAACATTTATATAACGAGCTGTGCAGGGGAGCGCACCTGTAATATCCCAAGGCATACGAGTTAGATACTTGATTGTTGTATGAACATGTCGGAGTGGTTTAGAACAGGTGGAGGCAGTAAGATTAGGTGTGCTGTGGAATTTTAAAGAACCCAGTGTGTTTTTGTACAGGCTTATGGAATAGGCTAGAGGAGTATTTGCTTTAAATACATCAAAGACACAGGTTGTTCAATAAAAATATTTTTTAAGTAACTATGGAAGAGAGAAAAAAAAGTTTTGTACGTGTGTTGAAACTGTAGAAATTATTTGTAACTGTAAAAATGATCTGTACAAGTAATTGTCAATATCACAAATATGCGCTTCACCTACAAATCTATTCTACGGGTACGGATCGGTTTTACAGCTACAAATCATATTACAGATAAAAATATTTTACCATTACAAATATATTTTACAATTACAAATCAATATTCTACATACGAAAAGTTGTCCTACAGTTACAAATCTTTTCTGCAGGTGCACAGACTTTTGCACCACCTTAGTATCCTTAGTAGAAGTGTCTCATATGTATTGTGTATGTGTGTATCAGGATTTGTAACTGTAAAAATGATTTGTGATTTAACAAAAAATAACACAAACAATTTTAAGTATTACTCATATGTCCTTCACTTACAAATATATTTTAAGGGAACTTAGATTCCTGATTGGCTAGCCAAACCTGAGCATCGCCATTGGCTATTCAACAGGAAGTGCCAGAACAGTCTCAAATACTTGTGCAGCGGCAGAGATTCGTAATGGCAGAATAGCTTTGTAATTCAAAGACAAGCAACTGTGGAAGGTTTAGTACCTGTGGAATATATTTGTAAGTGAAGGACATATCAGTAATACTTAAAATTGTTTGTTATTTTTTTGTGAAATCACAAATTAGTTTTACAGTTACAAATCTTGATGCACACACACACAATACATATGAGACTTGGTGGTGCAAAAGTCTGTGCACTTGCAGAAAAGATTTGTAACTGTAGGACAACTTTTTGTGCGCAGAATATTGATTTGTAATTGTAGAATATGTTTGTAATGGTAAAATATGTTTAACTGTAGGATGATTTGTAGCTGTAAAACTAATCCGTACCTGTAGAATAGATTTGTAAGTGTAGGGCATATTTGTAATTTTGACAATTACTTGTACAGATCATTTTTACAGTTACAAATAATTTCTACAGTTTCAAAACGTGATACACACGTACAAAACTTTCAAGTCTAATATTCTTCCATAAGTAACCATAATCAGTAAGCATACTGTATGTAGGTGTGCCTTGGCATTTTGGTTTGAGCTTTAGTGTGCCTTCAAAAAGGGTTAGAAACACTCGCCTGAGTGCTATGTCCGCAATGGAATGTGTTCACACCTGAATATCAGCATTTCTGCCACTAATGTCACAGGCAGCTTCGCCTGAGACTAGTGCCCTCACAGAGGAGACGTTCTCATGAGCCTCACCTGAGCCTCACAGAGGAGGTGTTCTCATGAACCTCACCTGAGACCAGTGCCCTCACAGAGGAGACGTTCTCATGAGCCTCACTTGAGACCAGTGCCCTCACAGAGGAGACGTTCTCATGAGCCTCACCTGAGCCGCACAGAGGAGACGTTCTCATGAGCCTCACCTGAGACTAGTGCCCTCACAAAGGAGATGTTCTCATGAGCCTCACAGAGGAGACGTTCTCATGAGCCTCACCTGAGACTAGTGCCCTCACAGAGGAGACGTTCTCATGAGCCACACCAGAGCCTCACAGAGGAGACGTTCTCATGAGCCTTATTCAGATTGGATTGGTCATAAGTGGCAAAAAAGAAGCTTATATTACTGTAGCTGTGTGTGTGTGTGTTTTTATTTCAAAAATAACATTAGGTGTGTATGGTACCTCTCTTGGCCAGCGTGTTTAGTGTGTGTGTGTCTGTTGTCTTTCTTATCTCCACGGTAACTGGTCCCATTTCCCCCCTCAGGCCGTGGCGAACCCAGACATCGCTGCCCGGAGGAAGATCAAGAAACACACCAAGATGGAGGCTAAGAAGAGGAAGATGGACTTCTCCAGAAAGCCCTCCAAGGCCAAGAAGCTCAAGCTGAGGGGGAAGTCTGCGAGGGACCTGGCCATTTTACAGTGACCTCCACCACGCCACCTGCTGCCTGGAGCACCACATCACATCACAGACTCTTAACGGCAGCGATGATGGATCGGCTTTACGTGGCGGTCGCTCCCCGAGTCCAGATTAGCCAGCAATCCCTACACACACTGGAACAGCACCACTGAGCTGAGATTTTCATTGAGGAGGCCATCGCCAGCTTTGTATTGTATTGTCATAAGAAGGCCTCAGGGGATCAGCTAGCAACAATGTGCTGTGTAGGCGGCGACATCGGGCAGATTTTCCTGTTTGAGGTTGTGTGTTTGTGTAAAGGTGAGACGAACTGAACCATGGGTTAATCAATGGGTTAACATTGTCATAATCTGTATGTAAAATGCTAGTAGCTGTTCGCCAACCTGTCTTGGTCCCTTTCCTAAAAATTACTTCCTGTGTGAGAAGACTACAACGCCTTCTGACACATGTCAAATGTTTGCTCGCCAACACTCAATAGCAAATAGACTGATATGGTTTCCATGGCGAAGAGACAAATGAATGCTTGTTTCATTTTTTAAAAACAGATTGAGAATCCTATTAAGAGCCTTGAATAAGTGGATGATCTTTGCTGCACTGTCATGATTAGGAATGTGTGTGTGTGTGTGAACGTGGGGATTGTTGTAGGGTGTGTGCCATTGAATGCACAGCCAGTTTTATTTTTTAACTAATATACAGAAACGATAACCTGCAAAGTATTGTGTGTGTGTGTGTTTATCCATAACTCACTGAAGGTCGCGTAATAATCTTATCGTGAGAGAGAGACACAGAGGGAGATGAAGCCGAACAAGCCAAGTCAACACCATTGCTTTATTATGGAGAGGACACAACCCCAATCATACTGATGC
Organism: Alosa alosa; assembly: GCF_017589495.1. NCBI lineage: Eukaryota > Metazoa > Chordata > Actinopteri > Clupeiformes > Clupeidae > Alosa > Alosa alosa. The sequence continues at coordinate 30,471,602 of NC_063205.1, read as the reverse complement.
AACAACGGAGCATTCTCTCATATAAATATGCCATTACAAATCCATCGCATACAAATGACAATTACTCTTAAATATGCAAGTTCTAAAATACCAAAAGTTAGCTACCAAAGCAGCCACATCCATTTCTATAGGAGTCCAAAAAAACAAAACAGAAACAGGCAAAAATAAAGATTGTATAACAAACAGAAAAAAAAAATAAACCAATTTCATCAGTTTAGTTACAAAAGATGTAGTGGAATCAAAACGGAGAGGGGTTTGGGACTGTTTATTGATCAGATGAAAAAGAATCGGCACAAGAGAAGAAACAAAGCCGAGAGAGACAAATCAGCGTGAGAGAGTAACACATCTACAGCAGCAGGGTCAGAGTCACCGCAAGTCCATCCATCGCTAGCCCCTCGAGTCTCACTCTCGGGCGGCTGGGCGAGGGGCGGGCACAGCATGGCAGCTGGACGAGGGGGATAGGAGAGGACAGCCTGCCTTGGGTCGCACGGCCTGCCTCGGGTCGCACGGCCTCCCGCTCTGTCCTACAGTGTTATGATCAAACGTTTAACTCGTCAGAGGCTGGTCCCAGTGCCGCGGATTTAGGGGGGTGGGTTGGGTCAGACTGCCAGATTTACTGGATGCTTGGATCCTGATGCCCCAAACAAACACACACTCACACTCCAAGGCCACTCCTGTGTGGTGTGTGTGTAAATGGGGGGATGGGAGGGGAGGGGAGGGGAGGGGGGAGGCTGCCATTTTTAATCGTAGTTTGGCTCTTGATGCCACACACACACACACACACACACAAAGGCCACTCCAGTGTGTGAGGGGGGGGCAGGCAAGATTAGAGGGAGTGGCCTTCAAACAATGAGGCAAGAGCACAGTCAGTCACTGGTCTAGAGGACAGCCAATCAGGAGTCTTTCTGCTGGAGAGCAAAGGTCAGGAGTATTTACAGGTGGGGACAGGTGGGTCTGTGTGCCTACTGCCGACTCTTCAGAGCCTCAACCAGCCTGCGGAGAAACGACAAAGAAAGAGCAGACCGAGTCAACACAGCACCCCCGCACACATAAAACAGTGTCAACACAGCACCCCCGCACACATAAAACAGTGTCAACACAGCACCCCCGCACACATAAAACAGTGTCAACACAGCACCCCAGCACACATAAAACAGTGTCAACACAGCACCCCCGCACACATAAAACAGTGTCAACAGACATCAATTACACACACACACGTCATATCCATTTCCTAGTTACGACAATCATTAACATTATAAAAGATAAAAATACAACACAACCTTCCTCCTCAACTAATGAGCTCTTACTAGTGATAGAACTCATTGGGCCAGGACTTCTACACTATAAAAATACAAATTTAGGCACTTTCTTTTTAATTCCAACATAAAAGGACGTTTATATCAGTGACTAAATCTTATTTTAACTCTAGCCAGTGCAGTGGGTACCCAGTCTCTGCAGAGACACTGAAGCTAAGCAGGTGGGGGCTTGGTTAGTACTCGGATGGGAGACCTCCTCGGAACACTTAAGTGGCTGCTGGAAGTGGTGTTGGGTGACCAGTAGGGGACAGTCTTTCCTCTGGTCATAACAACCCCAATGCCCCAGTGCAGTGATGGGCACACTGCACTGTCTAATTTGCCCCCCATGACTCACACTGTGAGAGGGGGGGGGAACCCAGAGTGTTGTCAGAGATGCCATCTCTCAGACGAGACATTAAAATGGGTAATGAATCCCCCCCATAGTGGGTCGTGCTATACAGTAGTACCATCATCCTCCAGAGATATCGGCTCCCGCACACAGTTGCAGTGCTGGAGATGCATCCCGTTCACTTTTACATGGGCTTACATCATCCGTTGCCGAATTGTGGGTTGCGTCGCGTTGAGAAGTTCAGCTGTTGCTGCACTGACGGACGGCACCAAATTACAGTTATTACGTTTTGTTTTTTTTTTCTTCTTCTCATTTGCATAGGTACCGTCGGGAACACCCACTGACATACGTTGACGGAACACAAGTGTGTGTATGAGCCGTAAGGGAGTGGGTAGTTGTCTATGAGGAGCCTCATCCAGGCTCGTGGCCTTTGGTAGATATGTAAAGTGAATGGGATTTAGCGACAGGGAGTCTGGGTTGATGTTTGGAACCCCGTGGAGCTGTAGATGTTTACGAGGAGCCTCACCATTCCATGGCTTCGTCCAGGCCAGTGCCTTTGGTGGCGGACGTCTTGAAGATCTGCCACTTCCTGTCCTTGAGGCAGGGGAGGCCGAGCGAGTTGGCCACCTCGGTGGGCGTCATGGCCTGCTCCATGTCCTGCTTGTTGGCGAAGACCACCAGGATGGCCTTCTTCAGCTCCTCCTCCTAAACCACAGACACACACACACAGCAATCAGAGTCAGTTCATTCCAACAACCCTGTCCTAGGCTCCTATCCAACATTAACTGATTTGGTGGTGGTATTCTAAGGGATTGGGGCTTCCAAATGGCACACCAGAAGGTTGTGAGTTCGATCCCTGGGGCAGCCAACATTGTGCCCCCGAGCACTAAACCCGAGGGGACCGTCCCTGTCACTGGTTCTCTAAAAATTATTAATAAGACCACCTGCTCAATGACGAATGATTTGCATAATTGCTGCTGTAACCATGTATTATATGTAACTGGAGAGAGTGACTAAGTCCCGCTCCCCATTCATTTCAATGGCCCATGCTAGGCTAGCTACTTCAGCCAAAAAAGTTTGAAATTGACCGCAGCCATCTTTATGAAAATGGCGTGTCATGGGTGTTCTGTTTCCAGCACCTGCTGGAATTAGCCAATTAGATGCCACGTTACAGACGGAGACAACGTAAGGTACAACGGTATACTATGTCGTTGATGAAGATTGGACATTCCCTCAGAGGAAAAGAAGTTGTTCGGGAACGCACTTCACCTCGTTGTAGGCGCAAAATTATTTCATTGGTTGGGATAACATCTTGGGAATGGTGGTAGAAGTTTGCTCTGTCTGTCTCTGCTGCTGCTTCAACATCTCAAAGCAGATTATTATTAGTAGCACAATGGTGCCCCTCTACGCCAACCAGTTATTTTCCTCTCAATGGCCGACAGTAATGTAGGGCTTTCATTACCATAGGGGATTCTCTTCCTGCCTCTAGACTTATTCTAATTATAAAGAGCTCTGTGCACTAGCTTACTTGAAGTCGGCAAACCAGTTTCCTGTTCGTTGACATCGCTTAACAAGCACCTGAAGAGGAATGCTGTACCAACTGTGCCAAAACGTGTGCTCACCGAAAATCCTTCTCTCCTTATATTGTGCAGCCACTGCACGTAGGCTGGCGTTCATAGGAATGAGGTGGAAGCTAAAATTGCTTTTATAACAAATTGAAGCCGAGCAGAGGCACAGCAGTGCTCCTTAGAGCCGCCCACGGACATTAAGCGCACATTGCATTTCTTACGTTGTGGTACAACTAAAGCACTCATCTTCAGGTGCTTGTTGACAGCCAACAAACAGGAAACTGGTTTGCTGACTTCAAGTAAGCTAGTAGACAGAGCCTATAGGCTACGTGCAGGAAAAGCTCTCTGTGCTCGTTTGTTTCCGGTGGAGCCAGGTGTGTTTGAACCTGCCGCTATTGTTAATGTAATTACACGGACCCGGTTGTGTGTTGCACTAGGGAATCAGCACGTTATGATCAAGAAGGATTCATGCGGTTTTTAAAATTGCAAACGAGATATTGGGGTGGTTCAAATATCTCAAATATAACACATTTCTGATTACAATTTACAAATACAACTCTGTGCTAAATATTAGAGAAGACCTCCTATAGTAAATAAGTTTACGTTGTATGCTAATGAAGCTATTTACAATGAATTACTGGTAATATGCATCGGATCACTGCACAGTAATCTAGAAACTGAATCGCCACTACGAAAATTGAAGCTGCAAAGTTCAGTACAAAACATGTCCCTGCCAAAACCTTTGGCCATGAATGTAGGTTTCATAGCAGAAGGGTCGGTAGGTTTTATGAGTCTGTCCAGTCTGAAGACCCTCATGGGTCGAAACGTTGCGATATTAAAAAGGTTGCCTAGGAGCTTCTACAACAGTGTCCATGTCTCCATCCTTCTTTTAACTGCCGACACTTTAGACCTGGCACCTGTTACGATCTACCTTGGATGTGCGTTCCTTTCCCTTTGGAACTGCGTAGGAGTCTGTCTTACCTCCAGCATGGCCACCAGCTCCGACTTGGAGATGCCCATGCGGTCTCGGTCGCTGCTGTCCACCACATAGATGACCGCGTCCGTGTTCGAGTAGTAGCACCGCCAGTACGGCCTGAGGAGCAAGCGAAGCAACCAGACAGACCAATCAGAGCAGAGCAACCACACAGACCAGTGCAATTAGTTCTGCACCCCGCCAGTCTCAAATGACATAATGATTATAACTCCAGAGGACTCCAATGGAACCCACTCATCACAGCCTATAATAAGCCTTAGACAATGCACTGTCTACTTAACAATGGGTCAGTTAAACCAGAGACTTTCTAATGTGGAGACACAGCACTCAAAAAATACTCCATAGAAATGCATGGGGCTAGTTTGTCACGCCAATATGGCCGTTGTCTACACATATCCCACCCCTTTCCTCGGCAAAACGCCGACATGTGAATACATTGAGCCAATCATGTGGTGTGATGTGAATACATTGAGCCAATCATATGGTGTGTTGTGAAGACATCGTGCCAATCATGTGTTGTGATCTCGCCGCTGGAGCAAGATTGGTGTCGTGAAGCCTTGCGCACGCGCAGTTCGACCCAAAGACTGTGCACAATGAGTGCCCATAAAACGTTGGTATATGGCCGCCGAGTGGAGGGACTTGCCTAAAAGGACTTTGGTTAAACTGAATGTGCATCTCTCACTACAGGACGTTTCCATGGAACTTGTAACATGGTTACACACACACGTAAGTATATTACATGTAAATTCTTATTAAATACCTACTTATCCTATACTAACAAAAGTATACTTTTAAAAATATATACACCACAAGATGGTCAGAGCTTTCAATGAATAGCTTTGCATTATATAAATAGTACCTGATGAGCAGGATTTGTATTTGTTTAGTATAATCCGACATCCTCACCTGATACTGGTCTGGCCACCAAGATCCCAAACCTGGAACTTCAGATTCTTGTATGTCACGGTCTCCACATTGAAACCAATGGCTGTGTAGGTAGGGATACGCAATTAGCGACCAAGTACAACTTTAAAACAGTAACATAACTTGTAAATGAGATTGACACAAAGACTTCAAAGTTCAACTCGAATGGTACTGACTTGGGATGGTTGTGACGACCTCCCCAACTTGTAAGCGGTAGAGAATGGTCGTTTTGCCGGCCCCATCCAGTCCGAGAATCAGGATCCGCATCTCCCGGGTGCCGAAAAGGCCGGAGAAAAGACTTGAGAAAAAGCCACCTACCGCAGAAAAGAGCTCGTTACATTACTCATTCATTAGTCCGGTTTTCGTGCTTTGATGTTGCTGCTATTCACTTTGACGCAAAACCAATCTGACAAATCTGTGACATGTAACGTTATTACACTTTCGCCTAGAAATGCACACACTAGCTGTAAACATGCATCAGTGCCCACACAGAGAACGACAACTAACGTTAACCGACAGACAACATTGATTCCTCCAAACAAAGGAAGGGAATAAGGAACGATCAACATCCTTGTTGTATTTAGAAAAAATTGAGCTCAAATGGACCGAAATGGTTAAGCTAGCGCTGATGTTAGCATAACTCTTTCTAGCTAGCGATGGAAAAGATCTGTCCATTATCTTGAAGTCAGTTCTCTAACAATGATGCTTTTGGTGTATCAGTATGCCCACATGTTTATACAATATTTGCCAGTCTGAATCTATCAATCACCATTTAGTACCTAAACATTCAGGCATGTAAGTTAAATAGCCAGCTAGCTGTTAGCTAGAAAGCTATGGGGTTGGTTTTACTAACTGACAAACTATCCAAACTCTCTGGAGGAACCAGCAAGTTAAACAATGTTAACGTTGCTAGTTTGACTCGCAATTTGTATGAAACTGTTTTGCTTACCCATTTTGATGAGGTCCTTGCTACTTCTACGTTAAATGTTGTTAAACTGGGCGAGTACGACAGCAGCAATACTGACGGACCACACGCTTCCGTGCTGGGAGTCCGAAATGACGTGTCGCTCTGCCAACTGGCAACATTAACGTGGCTTTTCCAGTCAGCACATTCGACAACACCAACCCCCAAACCAGTTTTGAGCAGCCGAGGCGAAACCTTTGCGATATAGGTTGAATACATGAATAGGATAATAACAATTTATATCCAATTATTTGTTGCATTGTATCATACAATATTTTTGTAAAACATTCGTTCTATTGGTAGCCTACCTGAAGAGATTTCAACCTAATATCAAACATACATAGGTATACGATTTTAATCACAAAATACACAGAATGAAATAAAGATTAGATTGGAAAAAATTGAGAAGGGCTATGATTGGATTAGTCTGTATGGCATCCATGACATCATCCAGACTCAAAAACTGCAGCAGGATCTGCGAATATTGTGATGGCACTTTATATTTTTTCTAAATGTGTAAATATGATACTTTCCTGCTGGACCATTATTTACCTTTTTGCCAACCAGATCATTCAATTCCAAATCATGTCCAAAACTTTATATGTCAGTTTTGCATTAGTGCAAATAAACGTGTATTCGATATTGAGAAACTAACCAAACCATCAAAATAAATCTTTGTCTAACCAACTGCTAGTCTGGAGTGGGCATTGGGGCACCTAAAAGGTGTATTAGGAATGTATTTAACAGACCAAAACAGAAACAACTACATAAATACATTTATTTTTGCATTTAAATATTTACTGTACATATGTCTTGAGCAAGGGTTTTCAAAACTGCAACTCTATGGACCCCAAACACACTGCTTTCAATCAAAGTAGTCCTCGATATCTATGTTTGGGTCAAGCAGATCTTCTCCGTAGGCGGACAGGTCCATCTGGTTCAGGATGAGGTTCTCGAAGGTCTCCTCCAGGTTCGTCTCCCCGATGAGCACAGCGCCCATCATCCTGCCGTTGCTAAGCACCACCTTGATGTACTCGTGTCCTTTAGTGCAGCGCAGCAGCAGCTCGTGGTTCTGACCCAAGCCCTGAGCGTTGAACTTACCCAGCAGAACCACCTGGGGGCGCCAAACACACACACACTAATCAGGAAACAAAAGCACTAAGGCCTAGCCTAGAAATCTAGACGCACCCTAGCGGCAGCAAATTACATTTGCTTCCAGGGCTAGTCTAGCAACTTGTGAGCTTGAAAAATTAAACTTCTATCAGGCCAATCAAATCGTGTATTGAGTCGTTAGGCGGGCTTAACATAATGATTGATGGCAGAGTTGCAACGGTTTGGCTTGAATTCCCTGCTACTTGAAAACAAAGAAGATGGATGTTGCTGTTGGCATACAGTGTGAAACGAGTTAAGCTTGTTTTAAGTTGGCAAAAGCTTGAACTAGCCAACTAGCTCCGCTGGTGGGAAAACGCATCGGACTCATGAGTTGTAACGCTGTGCTATTGCGTGCAGAGGGAATTTGAAAGACAACCGATTATCCCGGTGTTGCACCAAATCCTGTGACCTGTCGAAATTTGTGACTCTAGAGGGCGCTCTATGAATTTAATGAGTTGGACTAACACATTGACAAAGCACCTACGCAAATAACGTAAGATCATGGTCCAAACATGAACGGTCTATTAAAGAAACGAACTAGGCTACTTTACTGACATTCAAACGCACAGTAGGTATAAACGTAATATAGGCTAGTCTAATAGTTCATCAACAAACAACCTACCGGTTAAAACGGAAGGTCACAATTTTCCAAAAGTAGTCTACAGTAGCCCATAGGCGAAATGATTGCGAGAAAATCACTCCAAATATCTCTCACCACCCCAGTAAACAGACGGACTCACTCAACATGCAGTAGGCTATGCTACTTCATTCAGATCGGTCACATAGCCTATTTAAATGGTTAAGACAGTGCTCCACCTTGTCACACCTCGTTGTAAAAGTCATTGGGATGGCATCTTTCATTTCACTGGGGTTTGGTATTACAATACATATGTAGCCTAGTAAATAACAAAAACAAACACAATTTGTTGACATGTGTGGTTGAGCGCTTGAAACTGTCATTTATTTTATGAATGTATTTCAAGGTTGTTTTGTGGGTAGAACTACAACATATGCTGTGTGGTCGTGCAATGTCATTCTTCCAAAAAATTTTTTGGTTGTTTTGAATGAAAATGCATAGGCCTACTTCCATAGAAATGGTATGTTTACGATAAATATTCTGTTGTTATTGTGAAAATTGCAGCTATTCATTAACCTTATTTTAGCCAACAGCTTTCAGATATCAAGTTTGTTGTCATCTGTATTGTGATTTTTGTATGTAATAATAAAGTACTAAAACAAAACATCGGTCACTATTTTTTATAGACTGTCAAATTATGTTTCCCCACTGGAACTCTGCAGAAATAGGCTCATATACACACAAAACCATCTCAGGTGACTTCTCTTACTCTCCCATGTTTAACCAAACATCTTCCATCACTCCTGTGAACTTCAGCAGGACAGGTCACACATTTTGATAGGCATATAGGCTACTGTCAAATTATGTTTCCCCACTGGAACTCTGCAGAAATTGACTCATATGCACACAAAACCATCTCAGGTGACTTCTCTGAATGTCCCATGTTTAGCAGCTTCCATCACTCCTGTGAACAGGTGGCCTATTGCATGGCGTGCATGACAAAATATGACAGTAGGCAATACGCCTATCAAAATATGTGACCTGTCCTGCTGAAGTTCACTGGATTGATGGAAGCTGTTTGGTTAAACATGGGACATTCAGAGAATTCACCTGAGATGGTTTTGTGTGCGTATGAGTCCATTTCTGCAGAAGTTCCAGTGGGGAAACATAATTTGACAGTACGCTATCAAAATAGTGGCGTAGAAATTCTTAGGCTAGCCGACATAAAAAATCACCACACAGATGATAACAAACTTCATTTAAGCTGCAAAACAAGGCCCTCCCCCGATTTATGTTTATAAGTAGCCTATGGCATTTTCCCAATAACAACAGCAGATTTATCGTAAACACAATTTATATTATTTTTATTACAACAAAAAAAATGACATTGCACGAGCACACAGGACTCCATATTTTGTAGTTGTACCCAGAAACACCTTGAGTTGACACATTCTGAAAATAAATGACCGTTTCAAGCGCTTAACCACAAAAGCACTATGTGTCTTCACCATTTATAAAATAGGCTGACCGATCTTGCTGACGTAGCCTAGCCTACTGCGTGTTGAGTGAGTCTATCTGTTTAGGCAATGCGAGCTACTTTCTCGCTATCATTTTCCGTTTTAACCGGTAGGTTGTTTGTTGATGAACTACAGACTATATAGCGTTTACTGTGCGTTTGCATTTCAGTAAATGCATCTGCATTGAAGTTTCAGTATAGTAGAGGATTTATTTGCCCGGTCCATATTTTAGACCGCTATGATCTTACGTTATTTGCGTAAGTGCTTTGTCAATGTGTCAGTCCAACTCATTAAATTCATAGAGCGCCCTCTAGAGTCACAAATTTCGACAGGTCACAGGATTTGGTGCAACACCGGCCTTCGGACAGAGCACTGCCAACGGTGAGTCCCCAGACCTACATTTTAATGTGGGTCTGGCTCTTCAGGCTACTTCTCCACGCTTTATTCAGTGCGACTGACGGATGGACAGCTAAAACGGCTATCGCCAGGCCAGGTGTCACAAGTAGAATTTGACAATAAAATGGAGCTCATTCTAATTAGGGCATCCACAGGCCTACTGCACAGTATGTAACTGATAACCCAGTAAAGCAACAGTGGGCCTAATACCTGCATTATTTGTTCAGTCATTAATACATCTCTGAATTATTTATTTGTAATTTTTAATATTCACTATGGTGACATACCCCCCTAATCAATGTTTAGAAAGTGTACCGGAGTACCCCACCGCACACACCGATTTCCCCTCCCCTGGGTTTAGCGTTTCCATTTATAGCGATTATATAGAGGCTTCAGCCTTCTAACGACTCCCCTGTCTCAGTTGCACATTAACCCTTTGCAGACGGCCCATTCTAATTTCGGTACCCCAGTGCCGATGACGTTCAGTCTAATAACTCCGCCATACCCCAACCAATTTTATCACTGAAAACTTCCTCAAAAACGTCACATCATAGGCTTTCTGGCGATATGATTGGTTAAGGGATTTGTGGCGCGAATTTCTTTTACTACGTGAAGGAAAAATCAAGAGTTGACGTCTCCCTCCACTAGAGGAAAAACAGCAGGAAGTACTATGCATCGTTGATCTTGACGTGAGAGATGAAAGGAGAAACTACTGGATCATCTGAGGTAAAAAAAATGTTTTTATGTTATTATTACTTGTTATCCATGTTATTACTTCAAAATCGTTTTTAAAAGTTATTTTTGCTGGTAATTACACCTTGTATGCATGGCCGTAACATAATGCGTGTGTGTGTTCACTTCAGCTGATGACAGCTGGTATTTTAGCACACAGTAATCTTTAGTAAACTCATCATTTTCAGTCATTTTTGGGGGGCTACTATATGTCAACCAAGATTACAGACCTACTAAGACTGAAACTTTAACGATTTGTTCTATTTTGAACGATGTTGCTTGCTTGTCATCTGATAGAAAACTAGCTAAGTTAGGTAACGTTAGCATCAGGAGAGGCTGCAACATGTCCTTGACGCGTAGTCGCGATAAAGTTCACTCCCGTGCTTCATGACTGCCAACTTTATGTCAAGTAGACCTAATGGGTATTTTATTGTCAAATAAACCTTTCATTCCTTCGTAATATGTATAGCACAATTTACAGTTGTTTGTAGCCAAGATAGAAACATCTGACATGAATGACAACGTTAATGTTACGTTACCGACGTGAAGACTGTGTTGATCACCGATGGTGTAACGTAAGGATTTTATTCATTGACTGCTGTTTTCATGAATACATGACTGAAGATTTGTTATAAATGTGTTTTAGTATTGTTTAGCTTTTAGGCTGTAAGGTTAGCTGCTACGATTATGAGGTTTTTGGGTGGCTAACTATGATGGGAGCTCATACACCCAAGCCTACTCGTCAACACATTATTTTCTAAGGGGGTGTTTTGTCTTTACGCAACTGCAGTAGCCTATGCACGGTGTGTATGTGTATGCATATGCTGTTTAGATGTTTTCTGTCATATCTCCTGACTCATGTTAATAAATCAATTTTTACTTGTAAGCTGGTATGCTATGTATGGTTTAGCCAAGGCAATAACACTTACTGTAGTGAGCTCTGAGACTAATGTTACCTCTCCAAGCAATATTGGAGTCCTCCAGTGACAATAATACTTTTAGTGAAAAGAGTCATGGTTGGTGGTGATTAAGATTATGTGGAAGTAATGTAAAATAAAACTAAACAACCTATTCACTATCAGACCTGTGATTTGTTATTTTAGATGGAGGGAGAGAAGTACGTGCAACTGGGGTGAAAGCAGCCGACTGCTGATGGCCAATATGACCCCAAGGACCCACGATGGCATGGACATGGGACATGGATGGGTAGCTTCTGGATGAAGAAGAAGACAATTATGTGCTACAGGAGGAGATAATCTTCCATCATCCTGAGCTGGGTGAGCATGTTTGTGTGTGTGTGTGTCGTCCATCTGGGCAAGCACATTTCTGGTTGTGATAAGAGTGTTGCTTATAACAATAATGAGAGGGACTATAGTGATAATAGTTTGGTTAGATTTGTAATTCAATTTCTATATTTCTTATCTGACAATTTCTTTATTTTGAGTTTGGTCAAGTCCCATGTCAGGTAGAAAGCATACACTTTGCCTATCCTTCCAACACAGACAGAGACACCAACTCCAATAGCATTTACACCCCATTGTCTGCTAGGCTTAGATGGACACACACACGCATGCACACACACACACACACACACACACACACACAACCATGCCACAGCTGTGACAATGCACACACCACGGATCTGGTGTGAATGTATGTTAGTGTATCACCTTATGTGTGGGGCAAATGATATGGATAATTATATATTGTATCGAATTATATGCTGTATGGTTGTTAAATGTATTGAATTTCTTCTAACGTTTTAATTGTTTATATATATATGTGTGTGAATGTTAGTATGAATTGATGTTTTGTTCACCATGTAAGATTTGTTGATCTTTGTTATACTGTTGTCTTGTCATTCTTGTAGTTCTAATAGTTACTGCATGTTTGTAAACATATGTTTATGTTATTTACCTGAAGTTGTTGTTCCTGGTTATTTAATCACATTGTTTAAGACTTTTCTAAATAAAATGATTTATTTCCCCTTTCGTAAACCTAACACGTGTGCCAGTGTCTCTATATTCTTGTTTTCATAGTAGAATGAAGCACACGGAGAAGCAGTTACAATCAGCTAGTCTGTCTTTCAGCCTTTATCTGTCCTCCCCACAATTGATTTAGCCTCTTCAGAGTACAGTAAGACATCCCATATTGAGCTTGTTTTGATGGTAAAACAGCTTATTTTTTTACATGACCATTATATCTGTATTTTTAGGTCAGATGCCAAACCGGGAAATGAAAACATTCTACTCTTTAAAAATTCTACTTGTTACTGTTATGAGTAAATTAATCATAATTTCTGAACCAAAGGTGATAAATTGATTCTGTTTTTTTTCACTGAGGAGAACACAACACTGGCTATCCTTTGCACACTATATCTACAACAGACATTAGGTGAAAAGAAAGATTCATCTTGACAAATTGATATTTTCACGTTTTTTGATGTTGAATTTTGAAGGTTTTGTTTAAAAACAATGTGTGTTACCCTCAAACTTATTAACTATGATATGTACCATTTTAAAGGGCTAGTTCTCCTGATTACAATGGTGGGTATATCTTATCTCTGTCATGTAGCATGGCCACACAATAAGCCTTTTTGTCTCACAAGGGCATCAAGTATGAAAAAACGGAATGTTTCGTGCCGTCTGCAAAGGTCTAATAAATTTATCATCATTTATCATCAACTTTTGAACAAAAGGTGACACATTGATTCTGTTTTTATCACTGAGTAGAGGACAAAATTGTGAATCTCCCATACACTCTATGTTTTTCTCTATCTACAATAGAAATTGGGAGAAAAATTAGATTAATCTTGACAAACTGATATTTTCGTGTTTTTTGGGGTTGAATTTCAAAGATATTTTTTAAAAATTATGTATGTTCTCCTCAAACTTATTAATTATATTTTATACCATTTGAAAGGGCTATTTCTCCTGATTAGAGTGGTGGGTATATTGTATCTTTGTCATGTAGCATAATCATACAATAAGCCTTTTTGTGCCATAAGGCCATCGAGTATGAAAAAATGGAATGTTCGGCACAGTCTGCAAAGGGTTAAAAGGCCAGCAATGTCTCATCATAGTCGGCCAGCAGCCTAGAATGATGCTGATGGAGGCCGCTGCTCTTCCTCTTACCTTGTAGTTGAAGAACTTGGTGATGTGGGAGAAGAGTTCGAAGCAGAAGTCCAGCTCGATGGGCTCGTCCAGAACCTCCGCAGCTATGCACCGGCCCACATACCAGCCCATCTGCCGAGCCTGGGTCCACAGACGCATCTGACCAGAACACGCACGCACGCACATACACATAATAAAAAACAATACCCAATAAAAACAATGCAATATTTTCAAAACATCATTTGAAAACCTGGGCCTATATTCACAAAGAATCTTAAGTCTAAATGTAGCTGCAGTTACGTCTCGACCAACTATGGTCATACAGATCCATACTTAACGGTGCAAAGATACTGTCATTCTGTAGCATATTCCATCACAATTCCATCACCTTCACAGTGATCATGCAGCCTGTCATCTTTATTTATTTATCTCCCTCTAGTCCTTCACAGTGATCATGCACCCGGTCATCTTTATTTATTTATCTCTCTCTCTGGTCCTTCACAGTGATCATGTACCCGGTCATCTTTATTTATTTATTTATTTATCTCTGGTCCTTCACAGTGCTCATGTACCCTGTCATCTTTATTTATTTATTTATCTCTAGTCCTTCACACAGCCCGTTATCTTTATTTATTTATTTATTTATCTCTAGTCCTTCACAGTGCTCATGCACCCTGTCATCTTTATTTATCCTTCACAGTGCTCATGCAGGGCATGGCTTCTCACCAGCACTGACCCCTCACTCCTCAGACCATCGCTGACGTCACTACTAGCTTGTGCATGAGAAATGACGTAAACCATAACTTAACCTTAGTTAACTAACTAACTAATCTTAGTAGTTGTCATTTTTCCTTACTAAGAGTTGATCTCAGCATCGTTGTGAATAGAGATAACTCTTTACTAAAAACTTTTAGTGTAATTTAGGAGTACACTTAGTGGTAAGATAAAAGCTTCGTGAATGCTTTTTGACACATATCTGTATGTGGCATCGTCCATCAGTCAGGTTTGTCCCTCACCTGTTGCCATAGATGGCTGGGCTCCCATCCTGCACTGCACACGTCACCCGCAGCAAACACGTCCGCCTCAGAGGTGCGCATGTGATCATCCACCAGCAGACCTCCATCAGCCCCCACCTTGAACTAAACACACAACAAAACAGACTTCCATCACCCTCAACTCCAACTAAACAAAACAAAACAGACCTCAAATCACCCCCACCTCAAAATAAACACACAACAAAACAGACCTCCATCACCTCCAACTCCAACCAAACACACAACATAACAGACCTCCGTCACCCCCACCTCAAAATAAACACAAAACCCAAACAACTATTGCAGACCTACGTAATATGGATATCACCTGGCAAGGATGGAAACATTACAGTGCTGCAACACTACAGCAAATGATTAGCATCACTTTGTTTTATAATTCTATTTTTAAAAACATTCCAGTCTATAGCAGCGGCCAATAGTAAGTCCAGTGTCATGAAGTTGCAGTTTATCCTTACACTGTTTCCATGGAGAAAGGGTTCCGTGTTGGGAACAACTCCTGTCGCGCTGACGATGAAGTCACAGCCGTAGGTTTGGCCATTGGTGAGCTGCACGTACACAGGCCATTTTCCCACATCAGGCCAGGGGGCTGGGACACAGAATAACACCAGATCATGGGTCTGTGTTTGTGGTTATGAAGTAGCATGCTAGCACACTCCAATGGTTATGAAGTAGCATGCTAGCACATTTTAATGGTTATGAAGTTGCATGCTAGCACATTCATTGTTTTTTTATATATATTATTGATTGAATGGACATTCTTGTTTATTACTGCTTTTTCCCTCATTTTCATTACTTATTTTATTAGGCTATTGATTGAATCGACATTGTTGTTTATTATTGCTATTCTCCTTATTATAGTTTGACCAACATTCTAATCTGTTCCCTGTTAAATATTTAATTATTATTTTGTTTTTGTATTTGAGTGTCGCTTTGGACAAAGACGTCTGCAAAATCCCATAACCATAACCATAACCATAATGGCTATGAAGTAGCATACTAGCACATTCTAATGGTTAAGGAGTAGCATGCTAGCACATTCTAATGGTTATGAAGTAGCATGCTAGCACATTCCAATGGTTATGAAGTAGCACGCTAGCACATTCAATGGTTATGAAGTAGCACACTAGCACATTCTAATGGTTATGAAGTAGCACACTAGCACATTCTAATGGTTATGAAGTAGCACACTAGCACATTCTAATGGTTATGAAGTAGCACACTAGCACATTCTAATGGTTATGAAGTAGCACGCTAGCACATGTGCGCGTGCGCGCGTGTGCGTGAGTGTGTGTCAGGGTCACCTGCATCAGAGCTCTGGGGGCCATCAGGAGGTGACTGCAGAATCTCCTGCTGGGTGCAGATCCTCCTGATCTCACACTGGTACTCCATAGTCACATTATGGGACCCCTACAGGACAAAACAGGGTATTACACATTAGTAGTGTGTGTGTGTGTGTGTGCACTGATGTACAAAAATGTGAATTATTATATTATTATTCTCTCTCTCACAGACACACACTCACACTCTCTCTCACACTCTCTCACACACACACCTTCTGTGCTCCTCTGAGGCTGATGCCCTCGTGCCAGTCTGGCCCCAGAGCGCTGCCCGTCTCTCCAGACGCCCCACTCACGCCAGCTGATGCCCCACCTGAACACACCGCATCCATATCAGTGTGTGCGTGCGTGTCTATGTGTGTGTGTGTGTGTGCGTGCTTTAAATGTACAGACACTTTTATCTAAGATCACGTACAGCAATAGAATAACATTTAAGCTACAGTGCAGATAAAAAATTAGGAATTATCACTGCTTAGTGCATACATGCAAAATGCTTCCATATCAGAGTGTGTGTGTGTGTGCGGGGTGTGACTGTGTATGTGTAGCACGTGTGTGTGTGTGTGTGTGTGTTTTTGTAGTACATGTGTGTGTATGTGCTAAACACAGAGCATCCACATCAGTGGTTTAAATGCTTGTGTGTGTGTGTGTGTGTGTCTACCTGTCGCTGCTTCAGTAGTGTACCGCGCTCTCTTGCAGGGAGTGGACCGCTCTGGTTTATCTTGGGCCAGTGCTGGGATGAGAAACTGGGCGGCCCCTGCGTCAAAAAAGGTGTTCCCAATGGCCTTGTCCTTCACCGCCCAGATCACCTCGCAGCCCTCCACCTCATAGCTGCTCACAGAGGACACACACAATATGATGTACTGAGAGGACAAAATGACACTTCACATATGCATACACACATAAGAAAATCCCAGTCAAAGTACAGCAGTACATTAAATTACCACAAGAGGGCAGCATTTGATAGCAAGTACAGCATGGAGGACCCTACTACACCAACACAAATACACACCCGCACAACACTTCCACACACACTTTCACACCACTCACTGACATTGACACGTCAAACACACTTACACCAGCTCGAGAGCTATGCCTCCGTTTCCCACCACCACAATCCGTCTCGCTGTTGACAAGCGTTTCTGGAACTCCTAAAGAGAGCAACAGTATTACAGACACACATTATAAAACAAAGTTGAATACCTTGGGGTCTTCTCATTCTAAGGGAGAGCGTGTACTATTCTGAGAGAGAGTGTGTGTACTATTCTGAGGGAGAGTGTGTGTACTATTCTGAGGGAGAGTGTGTGTACTATTCTGAGGGAGAGTGTGTACTATTCTGAGAGTGTGTGTACTATTCTGAGGGAGAGTGTGCACTATTCTGAGAGAGTGTGTATACTATTTGATCGGACTGACTGTGTCAGGGTCCCTGGGATTATTTAAATTAGGGCTGAGCGATTTGGGGAAAATATCGGATTTTTCTGAACAGATATTGCCATTGTGATTTGACTTGAACTCAAGCCAAGCTTCAGTTCAAGACTCACCATATAAAACGTTTAAAAGATGTAATGAAGCATTATCCATTAAGATAAAACTGTGTACTATTCTGAGGGTGAGTGTGTACTATTATATAACGTATATAAAACGTTTACAAAACATGTAATGAAGCATTATCCGTTAAGATAAAAATGAAGTAACTGCTTTATCTAGTAATCTGAGGATGACAATGAAAATATACAAAATGGGATTAGTTAACAGCATGCAGAGCAGAGAATAAATGAGCAAAACCCTCAAATCTTGTTTTCACTTTCTCGGTATGAGAAATCTATAGCCTACAGACTGATGGGGGAATTTGATAAAAATGGGCTGCAGCAAAACGAAATGTCATGAAAGTGCTCAATATTCTGAATGCAGGCAGGTGTATGCTGTATATGGCTATTGTCCGGGTGATGCATGAGGAATGGCGTTGTGGAACACCTGGGGATTACCTGGGCGCTGTCCGTGTCTCGTATGCCCAGCACGTGAGGGTTATTCTGGGTGAGGAGTTTGGGTTTAGCTCCACTGCACACACACAGCTTCTGGTAGTGGAGGATGCAACCATCTTCCGTGTGTAGTGTCTGAGAGAGAGTGAGAGAGAGACAGAGAAGAGTGAGAGGGAGAAAGAGAAATGGAGGGAGAGAGAGAGCTACTCAGGCATTCCCTTAAACAATTCATCTGCAACAACCACCAACAAATTGTGCCATTGTTGTCACACAGCATTAAACATTACAGTAAAATGGCACGTGTAGCCTACATTGGCATGTGTAGCCTACATTGTGCAGACACCTATTGTTGTTGTTGCGCGGAAACATACATGTTCTTTGGCTTGTAAGGATTTCACTGCAGACTGAATGACCTTCAGATTAGGATACTTCTCCTCTAGCACGGTGGATGGCTGTTCTTCAACATCAAAATCCTCCAAGATCTTAGACACCTAAACATGAAGGGGACATGGTCTGTTATTTAAACCAAGCTCACATACAACTGTCGTGGTATATTCTCTGAGACAAACAGTTTTAGCATGTCGTTTATTTTACAAATGTAGGGTAAAGCAGATAATTTCTAATAAGGGTCCGTAAACGGGCTCTGGGTAAAGTCATTTGAAAGTCTTGCCAACCTGTTTGAAATTCGTCACCGTCTTGACCAATGGCGCAGCTGTCAGAAGTACCACACTGTCCGACGTAAACTGTGACGCAAGCTGGAATATGAATAACATTAAAGGTTCACTTTTTAGGCTGTCCATAGCTTTAAAGATTATTGGATAGCCTACTGCTGGATTAGATGTTGAAAAGGCTAACGTTAGTATGAATAACGCTGCCAAGCATGAGCACTTCACTGCACTGCAGACAGAGAGAGCACGTTAATGCAAGTCTGTGACAGTCTGATTCAAATGCACTCTTTTACCTGTTCCGCGCAAGTAACTCCGGCAATTCCACCACCAACAACCACAAATCGGACGCGTTTTTCAGAGTTTACGCCACATGCCATCACTTCGTCTTCACAAATCGTTTTTTGCTGGGGTGACAGCACAGCGCAGCTATCGTAGAAGTTACAGAATTCGGTGAATCGGTGGTTATCCTTTTCTAGCTATAAGCCGCTACTTCACTCTAGTATGACTGGCAAGTGAGACCGTAGCCTAATGTCAAGAGGTTTCTTGAAGAAGTGACACAACAAAACCGAACAAAATAGGTGTATAATCGTTTCAAACGTGATAACAAGACAGCGTCACGTTGGACTTCCGTATACACGCATCAATTACACTTACGGTGGCTTGTAAGTGTCAAGCTAGCTACTCCTCCTTCTTCTTCTATAATGTTTAATGGCAGTTTGCATACTTCGTGTAATACCGCCATCTTCCGGGCTGAGGTGTGATCCAACGGGATGCTACTTATATCCAGTTTTTTAAATTAAATGAAAACTGTGTGCTAGATATACTTAATAAGTTTTCCATGGTTAGATCTTTTTTAACCACTACCTTCATTTGCAAACTCAATCACCTTCAACTAAACACTTCAAAGACCAAGGAGATGGTGGTAGATTTCCGAAGGTCTAAGCCCGCTCTGCTACCAGTCTCCATTGATGGGGTCAATGTGGAGGTGGTAAGCACCTACAAGTATCTGGGTCTCCATCTGGACAATAAACTGGACTGGTCAACCAACACTGATGTAGTCTACAAGAAAGGTCAGAGCAGGCTGTATTTCCTGAGGAGGCTGCGGTCCTTCAATGTGTGCAGCAAGCTCCTCAGGATGTTCTATCAGTCTGTTGTGGCCAGTGGTGGAATGTAACGAAGTACAAATACTTCGTTACTGTACTTAAGTAAATTTTCCACGTATTTGTACTTTACTTAAGTACAATTTATAGTGCATACTTTTGACTTTTACTTCGTTACATTTTACAGCAATTATCTGTACTTTTACTCCGCTACATTTCTACAACACCATCGTTCCTTTTTACAATACATTTTATGATCAGTTTTTTTTTTCTCTCTGACAAACACGTTTGTTTTACTGGGGGGTTGCTACCAAAGATTCTGGAGCGCTACGTGCATTCTTAGAAACATAAGCTTCTAGTCTAGACCAGGCAAAGCGTGAGCTTGTAGCCATCTGCATTCGGTAGGCTATATTCACCAGACCCATGGCTACACTGGACATGCAACTGTGTTCTGTGCCTTTCTCTGTCTGTTATCTGCAGCGTTAGGGCCTCCTCTCCGATGAGATTGCTATCCGCGGATCAGCGAAGTTACAGGCTATGCCCATGCTTCTGTCACACGTCTGATCATTTGCGGCACAAATGAATGGTAGACTATTAATGAACCGGTGGCCGGAAAAAACGTAACATTTTCCAGATTAGGAAATTTTCCTTAATTGTGTGTGATTAAATAAAGATGCATAGCCTACAATTGGGGGGGAGTAACGTGAGCGCTCATTCAATGTCTATGCATCTGCGCAAGTGAAACTGAACTTAATCATAAAGACACCTTTCTCAGCAACTTTTCTGTTCAATCAGCATAATTGGCATTACGATCCACCTGACGTTTCCCTTGTCTACCCCGTTAAACTTCAGGCTCTCGTGTTTTGCTGAATGATATTACTCAGCAGATCACCCTAGTAGATAACCAGAATTACAGTCTCTAGAATTGTAGGTCAGAATGTAAACTGGCCCACAGATGGTAAGCACAATTGCATTAACTTAAAACTATCTAGTCGAGTATAACCTAAAACTAGCTTCCCAGTGGGCATTTGATGTCAATTCAACATCAATATGACCAGTGGTGGAGGAAGTACTGAATCTCAGTACTTAAGTAAAAGTACAAATACACAGAGAAATATTTACTTTAGTAAAAGTAAAAGTACCACAATGACAACCCTACTTAAGTAAAAGTAAAAAGTACCGGCTTTTAAATGTACTTTAAGTATTAAAAGTAAAAGTATTTGCATAATGATTTATTCTCTTAATATCTATATTCTAAAAGAAAGATTAGTATGGGCTGTGGCATTTTAATGAATTGACATCAAATGCCCACTGGGAAGCTAGTTTTAGGTTATACTCGACTAGATAGTTTTAAGTTAATGCAATTGTGCTTACCATCTGTGGGCCAGTTTACATTCTGACCTACAATTCTAGAGACTGTAATTCTGGTTATCTACTAGGGTGATCTGCTGAGTAAAATATCATTCAGCAAAACACGAGAGCCTGAAGTTTAACGGGGTAGACAAGGGAAACGTCGGATGGATCGTAATGCCAATTCTGCTGATTGAACAGAAAAGTTGCTGAGAAAGGTGTTATGATTAGGTTCAGTTTCACTTGCGCAGACGCACATAGACATTGAATGAGCGCTCACATTTCTACCCCCCAATTGTAGGCTATGCCTCTTTATTTGATCACACACAATTAAGAAATATTTCCTAATCTGGAAAATGCTACGTTTTTTTCGGCCAGCGGTTCTATAATAGTCTACCATTCATTTGTGCCGCAAATGATCAGACGTGTGACAGAAGCATGGACATAGCCTGTAACTTCGCTGATCCGCGGATAGCAATCTCATCGCAGAGGAGGCCCTAACGCTGCAGATAACAGACAGAGAAAGGCACAGAACACAGTTGCATGTCCAGTGTAGCCATGGGTCTGGTGAATATAGCCTACCGAATGCAGGTGGCTACAAGCTCACGCTTTGCCTGGTCTAGATTAGAAGCTTATGTTTTAAAGATTTAGAAGCTGGGCACGTAGCGCTCCAGAATCTTTGGTAGCAACCCCCCCGCCTGGTAAAACAAACGTGTTTGTCAGAGAGAAAAAAAATCTGATCATAAAATGTATCGTAAAAAGGAACGATGGTGTTGTAGAAATGTAGCGGAGTAAAAGTACAGATAATTGCTGTAAAATGTAACGAAGTAAAAGTCAAAAGTATGCACTATAAATTCTACTTAAGTACTTGGAAATTCCAAATACTTGGAAAATTTACTTAAGTACAGTAACGAAGTATTTGTACTTTGTTACATTCCACCACTGAATATGACATCAAACATTGACGTCAAAATTAAGTCAAAAAACAGTTCTAGAATGAAAGTTGTATTGACGTCAATGTACTGATGTCAATTTGATGTCAAGATTTTGACCTCCGTGATGTCGTTTTGATGTTATTTTGATGTCATACTTTGTTGGCATTTGATGTCAATTCAACATTTATTTGACGTCAAGATGTTGATGTCGTTTTGATGCTTTTCTGACACCATTCAATGTCAAGCTTTGATGTCAATTCGACATTTATTTGACATCAAGATGTCATTTCCATGTCAAGCTTTGTTGGCATTTGATATTGACCCAAGTTTTATAGACCAGTGACTACATGTTAGATTGATCCCTTGTTGGACCTCTTTACAAACACAAGCAAGCCATAGCTTGTAATGCTAAAATAGTATGGAATTATAAATGCTCAACATGGTGGTCAAAACCTTGACTAATTCTTGACATCAAATTGACATCACGGTGCCCGCTGGGTTAATTAAAATGCCACAGCCCATACTGATTTTTCCTTTTAGAATATAGATATTAAGAGAATAAATCATTATGCAAATACTTTTACTTTTAATACTTAAAGTACATTTAAAAGCAGGTACTTTTTACTTTTACTTAAGTAGGGTTGTCATTGTGGTACTTTTACTTTTACTAAAGTAAATATTTCTCTGTGTATTTGTACTTTTACTTAAGTAGGCCTACTGAGGTTCAGTACTTCCTCCACCACTGGTTGTGGCCAGCGCCCTCTTCTATGCAGTGGTATGCTGGGGAGGAAGCACAAAGAAGAAGGATGCTGGGCGACTTGACAGGCTGGTAAGGAAGGCTGGCTCTGTAGTGGGAGCTGAACTGGAGTGCATCACTTCAATATCTGACAAGAGGACCCTAAACAAACTGATCAACATATTGGACAATGAATGTCATCCGCTCTACAGCACAATCAAAAACCAAAAGAGCTTGATCAGCTGGAGACTTCGCTCACTGCCATGCACAACTGAAAGGCTGAGGAAGTCATTTGTTCCTAGGGCCATTGAACTGTTCAATGCCTCACTAAAGGGAAGAGGAGAGATAGACTTCTCTGCTTAGTCTGTCTGCCTCTCCACCCTCTCCATGTCCATGTTTTTTGAGTACTGACTGCCCACTACTGCTTACTACTGTTTTACTACTGTTCTACTATTGTCCACAGCCTAATGTTTTCTCTACTGTTTTACTGCTACACTGTTTTTTTTTCATGCTATATTAGCACACATGATCAATGGCTGCGGTCAGGCTTCTGATACAATACTGAATGAATGAATGGCTATAACCCTATTACCTCAACCTGTTCTTGAAATAGTTTTTTATTTTACCTGGTCTACATTACACTTTACTCCCCTATTTGTCTATATTATTTATGCTGGTCTCTAGACCTTACTCTTGCACTGTTGCACTGTTGGACTACTTTTTGCACCTTCACCATGACACTCACTCCCTTGAGCACCTTGCCAGGCACACATAACTAAGGACTATGGCTGGACTACTGTTTGCACCTTCACCATGACACTCACTCCCTTTAGCACATCACCAGTCCTGGCCCTGTCACTACAAGCGTCTTATGCTTGATCACCCTCAAGCACATTGGTCTTTCTTAATTTAACTTATATAGTGTATTTAGTTTTTAGTTTTGTTAGTTTTCTTATCTGTCTTATCTTCTACTGTCCTATTGTACAGTGGAGTTTAGTTATATGTTTATACTTACACTTCTGCTGTAAGTGCATGTTGTGTGTTATGTCTGTATGCTACCGAGACCCTTGAATTTCCCCTTGAGGATCATTAAAGTATCTATCTATCTATCTATCTATCTATCTATCTATCTATCTATCTATCTATCTATCTATCTATTCATGTTTTCTCTTTTTCTGTTATAATATGTGCAGTCTATAAGTATGTGTTTAACACTTTCTATTGTGCCACAGTGTGTGCATACCCGGTTTGATGTTTCCCTATAATATGTAATCCACTGTTTAAACTTGTGTGTCCCATCCTCATTCTGGTAAGCCATGTTTCCTCCTGCCTTTTCAGTCCACTGATCTTACTAGATGTTACATCTTTGTGTATGTTGTATAAATGTCTGCCTTTTCCTTCCTTATCCCATCTCTCCTGCCACATTGTGTTGACTTTGTCCTTTATAATACTCTTAATTTCTGACTTGCTTGACTTCCAGTTCAACCAGTTCTGATTTAATTGCTTCTTTCGCTAGTGTGTCTGCCTTTTCGTTTCCCTCCACTCCCCTGTGTGCAGGAACCCATACCAACTCTACTCTTATTCTCTGTTGGGATATTTTAAAAATGAGTTGATGAATCTCATTTATTAAGGCCTGTCTACATGTAGACTTTCCACTCTCAATGGATGTTAGTGATGACATTGAATCTGAGCAAATTACCACCTTATTAGGTTTTGCTTCTTCCACCCACTGTAGTGCCAGGATTATTGCTAGTATTTCTGCTGTAAAAATGGCCAGGTGGTCTGGTGTCCTTTTTTTAATATTAACATTGTATCTCGGAATGTGGACTGCAGCCCCTGTTTTCCCTGCCTGATCTTTTGATGCATCTGTAAAAATTTGAACTGTGTCATCATACATTATATCCATATATTGCTGAACATTTTGATATACCCCTGATTTAATTATATTCTTAGCCTCCAAATCTATCCTGGGAGAACAAAACACCCAGGGTGGAATTGTCGGTATGCTAACTGCTTTACTACATGCAATGCTGTCAATTCCCATTTCCTTTGCCTGTCTGTTCCCATGCCACCCAAAACTGCATGATGGGCGCCCATACTCCCAGCACTCTAACAGCACCTGCTTTGTGGGATGTGTTACTTCATGACCCTTTAGATTTGTCCAGTAAGACATAGATAACTTTAACCGCCTGAGGTCTAAAGGCATCTCCCCTACTTCCACTTGTAGAGATGGGATTGGTGTTGTCCTAAACGCACCACAACATATTCGAAGTGCCTTGGCCTGTATCCTATCTAGTTCCTGCATTGAGGTTTTGTCAAGCTACTCCATAAGTCAAAAGCATTTTTGAAAGATAGCGTAGCCGTGTGTCATGTAAAAAAACGGCACTGTTTCCATTTCACATAGGCTAGTTAAATAGGGGCCTGCGTGGTTATTTACAAAATAAAAAACTGCCTTATGACAGTCAGACAGATTCAGAAAGCTTATCATAAATGTAATTATTATCTGATTGATTTTACATAGGCTATCAAATCAATTAGGCAACTTATTGCCTAACTGTCGATTTGCACCTTTAGAGGTCAACTGTCAATTTTCTTATCTATTGGGCCACTTGGCCTTTGAAGGACAGTTCAATCATTTTTTTTCTTTTTCTTCTTTTCAGTGTCATGTGACTTTATAAATAGCCCTGGGTTTATGTACCTAAACAGAAATAAAATAAAACATCAGAAAAAATAAAAGAAACGGTGCCAAGAATAGCAGTCATAAAAGAGGTGCTCCAGCGTTTCCCTTAGAAGCAAGGAGTGACCGACAATCAGTCATGCCTCTGCAATGACATGATCACCTCGGTGACAGTTTCAATTTCAGCACCCTGTATTGGATGCAACCGTGTAGGCTACACTTTTCATTTAGGAGCGGCGGGAGCTTTTCCTTCATGAAAATGTGCATTTTGGGCCACTTTTTACTGCCAACAAGCGCGATACTTTAGTGCAAATGTGAGCATAAAATAAACATTTTATTTCATAGCACTGACCGGGTAGATTTTCATAAAATAACATTCTCTCAGGGAATGTAGGCCTATATAGGCCTAGCCTACATTTTTAATAGCTTTAATGATTTTGATGTTGGCTATTTCAAATTATTTCCAGTCCTAGTTAACTGTAGGCTAGGGTATAAAACACAAGAAAATACCATCAGTGACCTCAATAATAAACCTTTGCTTTCAAATACATGGTACTAGAAGCATACTTGCGATTCCCTAAGAGGCTGCAGCGCTAGTCCGCCATACACTATGCCTGCACAAACACATGATAACTAATTGCCCCAGACAGAGACAGTCACCTTTGACTCTCGCGTCATGAGGCGCACTACTGAGCTAGATCATCACGCCAGCGTCTGAAGGACCCACCACAACGCCGAGCTATCCATGTCGGTATACGCGCACTTATAAATTAATCACAGACTGTGATTTAGTTGGATACGGCGGAATAATAAAAATAAGCGATATGACATCGAGAGGAACACCTTTTTCCGCTGTCAACTTAATTACATTGTTCATTATAGTAGCAATAGAAGAGAAGGGAGCGGAAATGGCTAACAGCGAACCATGTCGAGTGGCGCGCACATATCTCATCCACTACAGATAGGTTATCCCACCACACATTACAGACAAAGTTATTATCACACACTCTTTCATACAGCAATATCCAAACAAACTAGGACAAACAAATTGAATTTCCCCTGGGGATCAAAAGTATCTATCTATCTATCTATCTGTCTATCTAAACAGTCAATGATATTGGGCGACATCCATCCATGATTTGCTAGGCTACGTCCATCCATGATTTGATTAAAAGTAGTCTAGATTTCTTACTTAGCACTAAACATAGGCATTACATTAGGTTAAACAGTCTATGCCCCTTTTCTGTCCTCTTTGATGCCCGGTATCAGAATCACTAATATTAGTCCAGTTTGACATAACTCTCTCTGTATGTGTGTGTGTGTGTGTGTGTGTGTGTGTGTGTGTGTGTGTGTTTGTGTGACAAAGAATCAAAGTGCAGATGTCTGTCAGACATTCTGACAAAGGTCCTCTTCGGCTGTAGAGCTCATAATGTCCTCTACTCTGGGTTAGTATATTACACTGAAATAGCAGCTCAGCTCAGGACATACGCACACAGCTGACTTACACGTATTCATTTGAAGCCACAACTTGCCTGGTTACTGCATGCGTGCCCAGTTCCTTAGCCACTGTTGTCAATGTGTTTTCAACAAGACAACCAGGAGAAATGCAATAATAAAAATAATAATAATAACAATGATAATAATAATAAACACATTTGTTGGGACTTCTTCTGTTTTGAAGTTGACCTGTTCATGGATAATACCCTGTGTACGTCATCTGCAGTATAAAGAACTCAGCCCAATACATTAACTAATGCGTGATTCACGCTGTCTAATGTAAATAGGTCGCTCTATATGTTTCCAACATTCATCCCTATCCATCTAACTGAGACACTTGACTGTGAGGCGGGTAAACAGTTTCCCAGGCTGAAATGGCACCCCTGAGTGAGATGATGTTCATTTGCTGGGCTGTTTTCACTGAACACACACACACACACACACACACACACACACACACACAACACACACCACACGCACACATGCACACACACCACATGCACACATGCACACACACACACACACACACACACACACACACTCATGCTGTGAGGTGACGTGTCTCCTACGTGGGACTCCCTTTTTTCCCTTTCCCTCCCCTACATGAGAACCTCATGGGGCTGGCCTCTCGTGTGTGTGTGTTTGGCATGTGTGTTCACACTAATGCATATGAAGCCATATGCCCAACAACATAATCATTGGCAGTGCGGACCTCGTGTGTTGTTTTAGTGCTTGCTCTCGGCTCACACTGAAACCAGTTGCTTTGAAATTCTCTCTAGCATTTGCGGATTCGCTTTGGACAAAAGTGTCTGCTCAGTACTATAAACATAATAAACGTAAACGTGTCTATAATGTTAGTTAGGTCTGAGGTCAATCCAGAGCTCCGAAAAGAGTTGGTTGTAGCGCTCCAATGTGTGTACTCTGACAGCAGTGTGTCAGTCATCTGCCATGGAAACGAATCAGTGCTCAAGGAAACCATCGTCGCCATAGAAATGAATCAGTGCTCAAGGAAACCATAGGCGCCATAGAAACTAATCAATTTAATTCAATTTAATTGTGCTTATAGAGCGCCAAAACATTACACATGTATCATGGCACTTTACAGAGTGTAGACAATCAGATAAAGAAAAGAAAAGAAAAGAAAAGAAAAGAAGGCCCATGGGTAACAGGGGTGAAGAAAAACTCCCCAGAATTGGAGATACATATAGGAAGAAACCTCGAGCAGATCCACAACTCAAGGGCCTGACCCATCTGCCTAGGGTCAGATACAGGACAAATGCATATAATAGTCAGGTGTAGAGAATAGGACATGGTGTTTAAAGTCACCTGAGGTGAAAGTTACAAGAGGTGGGATGAATACATATCCGGTATGATAATGCATTAATCCTAATTTAATGTCAGAAAGTTCAAATAGTCCAGCGTTGGAATTGTCCAGGGGAATAGGAGTTGTCAAAGGGCATGTGGTGGAATCAGTGCTCAAGGAAACCATAGTTGCCATAGAAATAAAGCAGTGCTCAAGGAAACCATAGTCGCCATAGAAATTAATCAGTGCTCAAGGAAACCATAGTCACCAATGAATCAGTGCTCAAGGAAACCATAGTCACCATAGAAATTAATCAGTGCTCAAGGAAACCATAGGCGCCAGGTTTCCATCAGAGGGGCTAACGGCTTCACTGTAAAGCGTTTGAGAGAAGCCTTGAGAAAGCGCTATAAAAATGTGAGTTGCTGGCAGCTGCAGCAAATACTCTCATCACACTGACACACAAACACACACTGGTGTGTTGTTAGTATTTTTCTTATGCGTTCAGTTGGTGTCAGACACATAGGCAGTGGGCCGCATTTGTTGGAATGAGACCTTGTGGAGACGGTCATTGTCATGGTCATTATCATTTCTCTGCATGGGTATCAGATTGTTGTTTGATGTCATATGCCTTTAATACACCCACTTATGAGCAAACAAGGCATATAGGTTTATCATGTTTTCAAATACAGCTCATTCTTTGAAAAAACTGAAAAATGAGGCACTCCTGATAAATATACTGCTCAGAAAAATGAAGGGAACACTCATACATACTCATACACTGGATCGGTACTCAAACAGAACCAAACAGACACAGTTTGGTTCTGAGCACAAGTAAAACTTTTTAGGCGAGGTTTAGGTTTTATTTTGCAAGAACTGTCTGTCAGACACTCTGTGAATGTAGTTTAAGAATGGCGAAAAGGGTGGAAGGTTTCAAAAAATGTGTTTTATCAATTGTGGAAAACTGTAAGTGTTCTCTTAATTTTTTTGAGCCTTTAATCAAAACTGGCTACATCAGTGTCAGTCATCATGTAGCCAATTTTGATTAAAGGCTTTTTATATTTATCAGGAGTGCCTCATTTTTCTGTTTTTTCAACATTAGCGTAGGCCCTTTTTGAAGAGCACCCTGAATTTTTGACTATAACTAAGATTTTTCGATTTTTCGTGTTCCTTCTTCTTTTCTTTCTACTGCTCAATATTTCTTGAAATACTTCTACCTTCCTTGGCAGTCTCTCTCTTTTTCACCAGCACTTCACCAGCATGTGCCAATATTATCATGTAATAGTCGGTGCAGCAAATCACATTTTTCGGCATCTTCCTTCCTAAGGATGGTTTGCAGTGCTAGGTTGAATTAATTGATCATTTCAGAGATGTTGCAATAGTTGATGGCAACTGGCTGTGATTGTTATTTTAATGTTCCCTCTCTACCTTATACAAATGAAACCTCTAGACAGCCGAGCTCTGGTCCCTGGGCCGCATCATGAACACCCCTATGTTACGGTAATCTAGACACTCTTACTGCCTTATCCACCCTGGAGGCTAAAAATATCCAAACTGCTTTTAAACATCATTGTTTGTTGTTGTTGTTGTGCAAGATTTTGCGCAATTACCTTCAAATGGAGTGAATTAAAGTCAACCGAAACCCAAGGCTGCCAAGGAATAGCTGTTCCAATTTGAGCATTGGATTATGCTGGTTTCATTTATATGTACTTGATAGACGAATATGCCGCGAAAATTAAAATGAGTTTAAGTTTATCTGTGTGGCTTCGGCATCCTCTGTGTTTGTGTGACCTTTGCTGTGCTGAAAGTAAAATAATGGGTTTGCTGTCTTCCACACACACGTCATTTTCCGACTCCACAGCAGGAACCACAGCAGTCTTAGGTTCTGGTCAAAAGAACCTACTCAAAGCTTTCACCACTGTTACAGCTCCTGAAAGTGATCTACAATGGAAAGTGCCCTGACACCAGTCCACAATAAACACAGGGACCATACAATACTTTGGTATTTAAAATGTCTCTGGACATGTCCTCATGGACACTCTGGAAGGGCACATTGCAAGGCAATTCAAACACATTCATTTTTCTGTCTTTTTTTATTACAAAAGCAAACCAAGCCAAAATGTGAGCAATCTTCTTTGTCCTCACACATCATAATTTATTCACATGCCATTGCATTGACGAAGGATGTAGCCTACGTGCCGAACAGAGCCACAGTTGAGCTCAGTCAGGTGCTCTTATGCTAAAACCACTGTGCAGTCATGTCCAAAAGGCACTGGTTTTTACGGTTTTTCCAAAATACAAAATAAAATTTCATGAATTAATAAATAATTCGATCGGATTTTAGAATGTGTTATGTTACATTTGCTGAAGTATTGGATTTGTTTACTAGTCTTCATGACCAGCTAGAGCGGGAGGTAGTTGGTTGGCTGGAGCTCCCGCTTGCCGTAGGTGTTGGAGCCGACGTTGGTCGGGGCGTACACGGTGCCGATGGTGTTGCTGGAGCGGATGAGGAAGTCAGCCAGTCTCTGCGTCACGCAGGTGGCTGTGTTGCATTTGCGCTTCTCCAAGTGGTGGCTGCAGGGGACAACAACTTTTAGACTTTTACATCTCTGAACTCTCTTTCTCTCTCTCGCACTCACTCACTCACTCGCACATGCACGCACGCACACACACACACACACACACACACACACCAGACACAGAGAGAGAGAGAGAGAGAGAGACACACACACACAGTGTTTCTATACTATGTAATGAAGATTCCCACACAGTGCATAATATAGGCTACTCTAAAAAGTTTCTCTTACATTAATGTGTTGTTAAATGTTATTCTATTCTAAGTAGCTCAATGAATTTGAAATGTTATTATATTGTAAGTAGCTTTGAAGCATGTTATTCTATTGCAGTAAGTCGCTTTGGGTAAAAGTGTCTGCCAAATTAATACATGTAAATGACTGTTCAACACAATTGATAAGTTACATTGTAAAATAGGAAATTAACCGATAACGTCGACATTAATTTAAAAACAAAAAGAAAACTTAATTTGATTAGGCTAAATTATTAATTTAATTTAATTTAATTAACAAACTGACCCCTTTCCCTCTCTTCAGGTCATAAATGTAATCTTACCTCGAAGGGACAGCTCTCTGGGGTCGCGAGCCGAGCAAACTGAGGAAAGGATGTGTTGAGAATCCCGGCAACATCCAGCTTTCCCTCTCTGTTGCTCCATCCCCTTGCTCGCTGGACGAAATGGAATACCTGCAAGAAACGAATCAAAAAAGTTGACCAAGAGTGTCCAAGAATCTCCTCCTCGTGTCACAGAGTGTCAGTCTCAGAATTTTTCCCCTGTCGAGGCTGAGAGCGAACTGCGAAAGCGCAAAGTGGCACTTTGGCGCGCAAGTGCGCTCTTGGACTTTGGTCCAACCCTTCTCCCACACCGCGCGACATCAGTGCCACTCCAAGCTTTCCGCCTCACGGAGAGAGATCTTGTCATCACCACGGCAGAAGGAGCCGTGGTTATCTAAAGCGAGTGAGAGCGCTTTGGACGCCCGCAAAGTAGAATGGATAATGGCTGTCTGCATTTGTAGGGCATCTCTTTTTGAAATGAACACCACTCTGTGTTCACCTGGTCAGCGCTTGACAAATAAGTGTCAACTCCTTGTCCCACTCAAGCTAATTGTGACATGCAAGAGCGCTCCGCGCGAGTTCTCGGAGTTACCTGCTTGGCGCAGCGTCTGCGAACCGCAGCACGAGCAGCAGGGCAAGCAGAAGGGCGGGAAGTCTCAGGTGGTTCATTATAACAGCAGCTGCGCAAGAGAATGACAGAAAACAGAAATATACACGTTTTAATGATCACATCAAGTAGTGCATGAAATGCATGCATGCAACCAGTATCCAAACAAGGATAGATAGATTCTTATGGTTGTACTGTATTATTTTGTGCTGTAATCTGAATCAAACCAAACTAGAGGATGAACTTCAAATCCCCAAATCATTGCTCTATTTACTTAGTTTTTCTTTCCCACTAAACTCCCATGAACCCACAGAAGATGCATCTACACATTCAAACATCTTTTTTTGAAAAAGGGCTCCTACCTTCAGGAGACGCAGTGGCTGGGTGCTGTGCTCCAGAGTGTCCTGGTGTTGTCCTGGTGGTGTTTTTTTTAAAGCTCTCTGCTCTTTTAGCTTGTTGCGCGTGCCTGTTATAGGCTCCTGTTTGAGTCGCCTGTGACATCATCCTCTCCAAATATAGCCGCCGCCACTCTCCATCAGATGAGGAAGGCAACGCTGAAGAACCCGACTCGGGTCAAACGCGTTAGCGTCACTGTCAGGCGTCATCCGCACTGGTGGCAGCCGCCGCGCCGTTGCCGTGGTTTCGGTGCCCCTGCCCTAATACCCCTCCGTCGGGTGGACTCATCGTCCGCCACCCTGTCCTGCCACCCCCATCCCACATCAACCTTCCGCTGCCCCCCCCCACCCCCCCACCCCTCTACCATCAAACTTCTGTCAGAAGATTACAGTTCCTGCAGCCAACCTCGGTGATGCTGGACTCTGCACTTCAGAAGATGTCTTACAAAGTCTCTCACACACACACACACACACACACACACACATAATACACATACACATACACACACACACACACACACACACACACACACACACACATAATAAACACACACACACACACACACACACACACACACACACACACACACACACACGATACACATACAGAAGATGTCAAGCCCACACAGAGAGTTACACGCAGTAATGTGTGATATGCATACATACAGACAAGCGTATAAACCCACACACATAGAATCACACAGTAATGTGCCACAATACATCCCAAAGAGACACAGCAAACCACACATGCACTAATTGTAGAATGCAGTAGAATCACACAGTAAATGTGCCACAATGTGTCCTAGTGAGCACTGCAAAACACACATGCACACACAGTTATGTGCCACAATACGTCACATACAGTACTCTGTGGTGTTATAACCCATGTGGTCACAAATACAGTACTCTGTGGTGTTATAACACATGGGTGCATGCAATACTCATTCATACAATTTTATACATTTACTTTTATATGTTGGGGCAGTGGTAGCGTAGTGGCTACTTCCTGGCTTCCACCGTTAACCCCAAGTTGCTCCTGGGACACTGTGATCCCTTGTCATATAGTTGACATATATAAGTCTCTCTGGTCAAAAGGTGTCTGCTAAATGTAATGTAATGCCATGCACACTCATTCATACAGTTTTATATGTTTACTTTTATATGCCATGCACACTCATTCATACAGTTTTGAAGGGAGGTTGCAGAGGATAGTGGGGAGTAACATCATTTCAGAAACAACAACCTGAATGAATCAGTCAAATATGAATCACAGGAAATATGAACTTGTACATATCCTATAGAATGGCCCATATCCTACATTTAGAATGGCAAACACATTTAATCAGAAATAAACATGTTCATTTTTTGTTGTTGTTGAAAAGCGTGTTTTTCATAACCTCCAAGTCACCTCTATAGATTTGCCAACAACATTGATTCTGTTTGACACATAGGCCACAGTGTTTGTGTAGTTTTATTGAGTGTTATTCAGCAGTGTTTATCTAAAAACCTGCTCAGGGAGAGGACAGATTCAAACCACTGCGGTTCTCTATCTTTAAAAACACACACAAGCAGAAAATCATTTTGCTGTGAATTATTGTTTTTTTTTTTATGCATACATATTCCATGCATGTTTCACGTACAGTATGAGAGAGAACAATAGCAGCAGTCTTGAAAGAGGAAATAGACCGTGACCACATCTGCGTTTCGCTGCTCTCATCTAATGCCAACTACGGAGATAGACATCCTCTTTCCTTCTCTCCGCAGCGTGCATTTGCACGTATCACCACAGAAGCATCTAGAAGCGGTGGCACCATGAAGCAGAACGGTCAGGTTTTGTCTCTGCTCCTCACTGCACGACACTGTGACGCACTGTGACACGTCTGTTTGTTAAAACATGTCATGGCATGTGTGCATCACACCGGATGGGGCTTGCTTCTCTCAAATTGTGCTCAGATGCATGCAGCACGTGTGGAAGACTCCACAGGTCTCAGATGGTGCTCAGATGCATACAAGACGTGTGGAAGACTCTGCAGGTCTCAGATGGTGCTCAGATGCATGGTCTCAGATGGTGCTCAGATGCATGGTCTCAGATGGTGCTCAGATGCATGCAAGAGACTCCACAGGTCTCAGATGGTGCTCAGATGCATGGTCTCAGATGGTGCTCAGATGCATGGTCTCAGATGGTGCTCAGATGCATGCAAGAGACTCCACAGGTCTCAGATGGTGCTTAGATGCATGGTCTCAGATGGTGCTCAGATGCATGGTCTCAGATGGTGCTCAGATGCATGGTCTTAGATGGTGCTCAGATGCATGCAAGACGTGTGGAATACTCCGCAGGTCTCCCGCAGGAGAAAGAGCAGCAGGTTGCAAGACTTTATGCATTTTCTGTGATTTTGAAATGAAATGTTAAACCTCAGTGATCACACATTCTGCATTCATCTTTTTAATTTTTTTAAATGTTTTTCTTTTTTATATTTACATTTTGGTGCAACTTATTTCACTCACACAGGAAAATTAAAATTGCATTCTCTATTTCAACTTGAATCTCACATCAAATTCCACTTTCCCACCAAATCAACTTTACAATCTTTAATCATTACACCACTGCACCAAAATACATCATTGCATAAATGCAGCACAGCTTTCTTTAATCCAGAAAATAGCTACAGAAATGTTCGGTAATAATTTACTTGGCTAGTCCTCCTACATAGACTTTATATAGGTCATCAGTTCAGATTCAAGTTCAGTATGTAAAGTTGTTGTTGAAGAATTACTGGACATCACCTGAATAAAAAATATCCCCTGACCTTAACCCTGACCATATATTTTAATTTAATTTGAGCATCTGAACATAGTCTAAGTGTTAAGTATTCAAAACAAATGGAACATGGACCAGTCACTTAATTTTCTTGATGTGGAAAATAAATTATCCATAAAAATATAGAGAAAAAGGTGATATAATGCAAAAGGGATATTTATAATTTTATTTGTTTTATAGAACATGTATATCATATATACCCAGTACACTCATACTGCAAGGGCTCTAAAAATGCTGTTTTGATGAGAAGTGACAAAGCTCCTACAATTGCCTACATTGTAGAAGGTGGCTTCATTTCCAGGCTAAGTGCTGCCATCTATTGGAATATATGGTCCAGAAAAAGACAACACTGCTCTGTCTTTCTCCTGGGAATTGTGATCCATACACATGACTTGAAAATTACATTATGACATACATTAAGGCTGAGACATAGTGAACAGACTAAGATTGGATTACCCAGTATAACATTTGATTTCCATTGACATAAAGAACTGAATGTTTTTAGTCAAAGCTGTCATTAATAGAACTTTGTGAGATTTCAGTCACTGAAAGTCAAGTCAAGTCATTTATTTATATAGCATATTTAAAAACAACAGAGGTTGAGCCAACTGCCACTGAAAGGGATTCCAACACACTTCCTGAGATACTAAATTATTAACGACTCCGTTATCAGTCTGAGATTTGACTTAGATTTTTATCACTGTTGTTCATCTTCTTACACCCATTGGCTGCATTACTTTCATCGATATCCATCTTGTCATTCCAACTGGCTGTGTGCCTATCATCGATGCTCATCTCCTCACTCCCATTGGTTGGTCGCCTCTCAATCACGCTCATCTTCTCACTCCCATTGGTTGGTCGCCTCTCACTGATGCTGCTCCTCTCTGTCTCATTGGCTGCCTGACCCTCAGCTTGGCTCCCTTGGGCCTTCTGCAGCTCAATGTCCTGGGCGCGGCGTGCTTTCACTAAGGTCCTTTTGATCTGGACGATGGCCACCCAGAAGAGGACGTACCCGAGGAGACGCAGACCGGTGATCATGCCCAGGAACAGGGACCTGGTGGAGGGACAGAGTGTGTGTGTCACAACCTGTCTGCATGTGTGTGTGTGTGTGTGTGTGTGTTTGTGTGTGCACTCACCTGAAGGTGTTGATGTCATAGAACCTACATGCCCCTCGTCCTCCACACCTGCGGGTCCCCCACTTTAGACAGGTAGAGTCAATCAACGCTCCGAAGTACATGGGTGCCGGGATACCCCCTTTACACACACACACACACACACACACACACACACACACACACACATATATATACACACACACACACACACACACACACACACACATATATATATATACACACACACACACACACACACACACACACACACACACACACACACACACACACACACACACCACACACACACCACAAGAAACACACCAGGAAACACACACACACACACACACACACACACACACACACACACACACACATATACACACACACACACACACACACACACACACACACACACACACACACACACACACACACAAACAAACAAGAAACCCACCAGGACACCATTAAATTAGGGTCCAGAAGACCTTGTATAATAATATAGCCATACAGACATACAGACATATTGGGAATTATCACTCAGGACATTTGAATGATTTTTTGAGCTCAAAAGTAATATCTCAAAATATCTTTTCTCTTTTTAACTTTTTACTCACACGCACACACACACACGCACACACACACACACACACACATGCACGCACACGTGCACACAAGCACACACATGCGCTATAGTGCACTTACCGAGGACTCGTAGCATCAGCATAAATACTCCCACAGACAGCGACTTCAGTTCTGGTTCCACACTCCTACACACACACACACACACACACACACACACACACACACACACACACACACAGTCATTGTATTGACTTTTTATGTTGTCAAAAATATGATTGAACAAATTTCTCAAGACGGACAATAGCATACAGTTGGTGGGTGCTATGAAAACCTACCTATCACCTAAAACCGACCTATGGACTCTGCGGTGAACGGAGGTGTGTTGTCTGTATCTGAGTGTGATGGTGAACACAGGTGTCACTGTGACATAGAGTGTCACGGTGAATACAGGTGTGTTTGCCATACCTGGGAGTGATGATGAACACAAGTGTGTTGGCCGTACCTGAGTACAGCGATTTAAACAGGTATGTTGGCTGTACCTGAGTGTGATGTTTGAGCAGGTGTGTTGGCCGTACCTGAGTGTGATGTTTAAACAGGTGTGTTGGCCGTACCTGAGAGTGATGTTTAAACAGGTGTGCTGTCCATACCTGAGAGTGATGATGAACACAGGTGTGCTGTCCGTACCTGATTGTGATGTTTAAACAGGTGTGCTGGCCGTACCTGGGAGTGATGATGAACAGGTGTGTTGGCCGTACCTAAAAATGATGTTTGAACAGGTGTGCTGTCCATACCTGAGAGTGACGTTTAAACAGGTGTGTTGGCCGTACCTGAGAGTGATGATGAACATGGGCGTGCTGGCCATACCTGAGAGTGATGATGAACATGGGCGTGCTGTCCGTACTTGAGAGTGATGTTTGAACAAGTGTGCTGTCTGTACTTGACGTTTAAACAGGTGTGCTGGCCGTACCTGAGAGTGATGATGAACAGGTGTGTTGGCCGTACCTGAGAGTGATGTTTAAACAGGTGTGCTGGCCGTACCTGAGAGTGATGATAAACAGGTGTGCTGTCTGTACCTGAGTGTGATGATGAACACAGGTGTGCTGTCTGTACCTGAGAGTGATGATGAACACAGGTGTGCTGGCCGTACCTGAGAGTGATGATGAACATGGGCGTGCTGCCAAGGCAGTAGACGAAGAAGCTGGCGCCCTGCAGGACCAGGTAGATGGAGAACATGGTGGAACAGGCGTTCTCCCGCGGACACTGCCCAAGAACAGCAGAGGAGTTCCCCAGACTCAGGCCAGAACTTTGGACACAGCTGCAGTAGTGGAACGTCTGAGGAACCAAGCAGAAACCCGGACACACACACATCACAGCTCATAGTGTGTGTGTGTGTGTGTGTGTGTGTGTGTGTGTGTGTGTGTATATATGTACATATGTGTGTGTGTGTGTGTGTGTACATGTGTGTGTGTGTGTGTGTGTGTACATGTGTGTGTGGTATCTTTCTCTCTCACTCTCTCTCTCTCTCTCTTTGTGTGTGTGTACCAGTATATGTGCATGTATGTGTGGTCTCTTTCTCTCTCTCTCTCTCTCTCTCTCTCTCTCTCTCTCTCTCTGT
Organism: Alosa alosa; assembly: GCF_017589495.1. NCBI lineage: Eukaryota > Metazoa > Chordata > Actinopteri > Clupeiformes > Clupeidae > Alosa > Alosa alosa. The sequence goes on along the minus strand of NC_063205.1, from coordinate 30,433,126 downwards.
GTGTGTGTGTGTGTGTTGTGGGTGTGTGTCAGTGTTGCGCGGGTTTGGTCACAAGCGGCCCGCGGTCGCCCGATATTTTAATCAACCCGACCGCAACTCGTACCGCGAATATTAATTAGGACAAAATTATACCCGACCCGCGATCCGACCCGCTTATTTACAAAATGTGTGCTTTTGGTTATAGCCGGCATACAGTGTGACAGTAGGCCATTTCTGTAAAACAAACTAATTTATTTGCGAAACTTTATGCAGTAGAACTACACGCAGTAGGCATGCAGGACATATGTTTGCGCAGGACAGAGAATGAGAATAAGAGCCAAGCACGCCACAAGAACCCAAGGATTAGAACACTAGGATAAGATTTGAAGGCCATGGACATACATCTTTCTTTCGAAAACAGAAATGGTGAGGCAAGGTAGGCAAGAGATACATTGCTGGTCAAAACGTTAGCGTAAGATCTGGTTTATAATGCTGAATGAAGCACAAAGCTTTACTAAAGCACATCCACTGTTTAAAGTCACAAACACAACGAACTAAGGTAACTTTTATGCATGCGCCGAACCTATACCGGTAGATATGGCTGTGTAGTCTGTGCCATAACATTTCTTCCTGTAGGCTGCCCGCTTTGGCTGTCATACTTAAATGGCTTCCAAGAAGTAGGCCTACATAGACTATATATACCATAGTACAAGAAACTTGTACTACTGTCATCTTCTTTAAGAACTTTTCCCAATATTTCCCATAGCCTATATCGCTTTTCCTGAAGGGGTGTCTTTATTATTTTAACTCGCGTCTTCAGCTTCTTTACTGTTGACTTTACTGTATTGATGCTTTACTGTATTGATGCTAGCTAGCCTTCTTGTGATATTTTTAAGTAGGCCTATTTGTAGAAAAAAATATATATTTAATTAATTTTAACTGACCCGCCCAAGCAAAATGACCCGAATATCATTAAAATATTTTGTTTTACTCATAACCGCTCATAACCGCGGGTGACCGCTTAATTTCGGGCAGACCGCGCAACACTGGTGTGTGTGTCTTGAACCACTGGCCACCTGTATCACGGCATCATGACGTCATGTTTATCCACAGGAGGACCAAAAGACGTGCCCAACGGTCAGCCGTTATCGTCCCCACATCAGGACACCCCTGTTCCGCCTATGGGCGAGTGTGAGGCTCCCACATTAGCCTCCACAGCCCCATGACATGGCACCATCATCAACAGCATGAAACCCCCTACCCTACCCTGGAGCAAGTGCCATCATTAACATCATTTAACCCCCTACCTTACCCTGGAGCAAGCATCATCAGCGAACACGGTGGACAGCTAAGAAGGAGAAGTGTGTGTGTGTGTGTGTGTGTGTGTGTGTGTGTGTGTGTGTGTGTGTGTGTGTGTGACCCTCACCATGTTCCTGCCTGTTCCTAGTGTGCCGCTGCATCCTGCCAGGCACGGAGAGGCGTAAGTGACCCCGTCCTGCCCACACACTGGGTCCCACTGGCTCTGCTGGCACCCACAGGCGCTGTTGCAGGACGACACCACCCCGCCGGCCACTGCTGATGACACCACCCCACCGTCCACTGCTGATGACACCACCCCACCATCCACTGCTGATGACATCAGCCCACCGTCCACTATTGACCTAAGCAATGGGCAAACACTGTAATACTACATCAATCAATCAACCAGAGGATGAGAGTGAGAAGCTGTAAGCACTAATACACATCACCATCTCTTCATGAATTTCACATAAAAAGTGTGTGTGTGTGTGTGTGCGTGTGTGTGTGTGTGTGTGTGTGTGTGTGTGTGTGAGTGTATGCACGTGTGTGTGTGTGTGTATGTGTGTGTGTGTGTGTGTGTGTGTGTGCGAGGGTGTGTGTGTCTGTGTGCGCAGTGTTTCCCATACGTTGACTAATCTGTGGCGGGGCGCCATGAAATCAAAACCGGCCGCCACACAATCATCTTCTATGTTGTAGGCTACTATTTAAATTAAAGATAAGATCAAAATCCTTTCATTGAGCTGCGCTTTTTACGCACGCAGCCTTTCCTTGCCCCGCCCCGCTCTCTCATAACGAGCCCGCTGCCCCTCCTCTGCATGTGCATTTAACAAAACATTGTTGATTGTTGATGATTGATGATTGTTGAAGGATTGTTGTTGCCACATAGAAGCATTGCATAGAACACTGCGGGCTAATTTGCTACTAAATCCGCTTAGCATCGTGACCATGCTGCGCAAATTTGTTCAAAACTGCTGCATTAAAGTTAACTGTTAAGGTCTTATCACAACTTAATACATTGAGGAGACTAAACTAAGTTAAGTTATGCAATCAAGCAGTATCTCAAAGCTAACCTTAGAATACTGTTTGGATGTCGAGTTTAGCATGCTTACTTACAACTGCTTGTCAATTTCATTACTCATGCAGGGCTAATTTTATTGACTCTGACACTGAATATTTGCAAAATCCCGATGTAAATGGAAAAGTGTTTTCCAAAACTCAAAAGTGCTTGTCCCAAGGAGAAGTACGAACCTTTATTTTAACTAACCGCCTTTTAACAGTGTTCCCTCACGAACGTCAATTAGACCTACAGTAGGCCTACACTACCAAGACAATCTTAACCCCCCCCCCCCGCCCTGCCCCACCCCGCCACAAATTCAATCACATTCTGTGGGAAACACTGGTGTGCGTGTGTGTGCGTGTGTGTGTGTATTACCCTGAGTAGGGGGTGGTCAAGCCGGCCACGTCTAAGTTCCTGCAGCTGAGAGCGAAGAAGGGCAGCGTGAGCAGGAAGCCGCCGATGGAGGTCAGGAGGGCGATGCGCGCCGCACCCAGCAGCCCCAGCTTAAACTTCTTCATGATCACACCACTCAGGAAGATGCCCAGGGACACCGCAGGCATGCTGCATATGCCTGGACACACACACACACACACACACACACACACACACACACATACACATACATATACACACACACACACACACACACACACACACACACACACACACACACACACACACACACGCACTCAAACATATATACACACACACACACCGTGGGAAGGATCAGTACTTGTAGTTATACATAGTTGACACACATGCATGTGTGTGTGTGTGTGTGTGTGTGTGTGTGTGTGTGTGTGTGTGTTGGGGTGTGTGTTGGGGTGTGTTGGTCAAGTCAAGTTTATTTATATAGCGTATTTCATACACAGAGGTCATTTAATGTGCTTTAGGGTCAGTAAAGCATACCGATAAGGAAGTTGGTCTTTGAGTTTGACCCAGGTCACGGTTAGGGTCAGGGTCAGGGTCAAGGTCAGGGTCAAGGTCAGAGTTAGGGTCAGTAAAGTATACCGATAAGGAAGTTGGTCTTGGAGGCACTCTGTCCATACTGCTGCTCGAAGAACTTGGGAGTGTATGTGATGACAATGACGAAGGCGTTGAACATCACAATGTTGGAGATCATGTAGAAGATGTAGATCTTATTGGTCAACAGGCGCTTCAGAGAAGGCAGGAAGTCTAGAAAGGGCAACACAAGAGACGGAACATGGCTTCAGAGAAGGCAGGAGGTCTAGAACAAGAGACGGAACATGGCTTTAGAGAAGGCAGTAAGTCTAGAAAGGGCAACACTAGAGACGGAACAGGTGCTTCAGAGAAGGCAGGAGGTCTAGAAAGGGCAACACAAGAGTCTCACACCACATGATGCCGTTAGCTCAAAGCTGCCGTTAGTTCAAAGCTGTCTCACACCACATAATGCCGTTAGCTCAAAGCTGTCTCACGCCACATGATGCTGTTAGCTCAAAGCTGGCGTTAGCTCAAAGCTGTCTCACGCCACATGATGCCATTAGTTCAAAGCTGTCTCACACCACATGATGCTGTTAGCTCAAAGCTGTCTCACACCACATGATGCCGTTAGCTCATGCAGGACGTTACTCATTGGCTGACTTTTCACTTTGCCCATGAAGTAAGGACTCGGATGCCAACCATCCTTACCCTTGGCGACCTCACTGATTGTCTTTGTCTCTTCCTCCTGGTGGGGGTTGAGCGGCTCCAGCGCTGGGGGGTCCTGGTCCTCCTCATCCTGGTTCTGGTCCTGGGTGTGGGGGGGCCGAGGGTCCTCGGGCAGGGCACGGGGCAGGAACCAGAAGGGGAGGGCGGTGAGGAAGGTGAGTCCTCCTGCCACCACGTAGCCCAGCCACCATGCCCCCACCCAGCGAGAGTCCTGCGGCGTGATGGTCACGCTGTCTGGAGGGGGGATACACACACACACACACACACACACACACACATAGTCACAAACACACACAAACGGCGAGAGTCATATGCATATTTTCACATACACACACACGCGCACACACACACACACACACACACACACACACACACACACACACACACACACACAGTCTTATCACTATCACCACACCACCAACAAACACACAGAACTATGCAAGCACAGAAACTCACCCCTGCCTTTTTATTCACTGACACGCACACACGCACATACACACACAGCGGGAATATTTCTCACCCAGATTGACAAAGCCGATGTCCACATATAATCTGGCACAGAGAGAGCCCAGAGAATAGCCGAACAGAGGGCCAATCACCGCGATGGTGTGCAAGCATCCTAGGAAGTGGCATTCACATCGGAGATATGTTACATTACGTTATAAAAGTGACAAACACAAATGGCATTCACATCGGAGATATGTTACGTTACGTTATAAAAGTGACAAACACAAATGGCGTTCTCATCGGAAATATGTTACGTTACGTTATGAAAGTGACAAACAGAAATGGCGTTCTCATCGGAGATATGTTACATTACGTTATGTTACATTCATGAAGAGACAAGTAATATAAACATATGGCTAACTTATTATCTTTTCAGATGTGTATTTAAATTGCATTTATATTTCTATATTCAGAAAACAGAAATACAGAGCCAGGTGACCAATCACAGAGTGCCTTACCAATGTAGAAGGCAGAGTTTTCTGGGCGGGCGTGGTCGTCAATGAAAGCCACTCCTAGAGGGCCAATGGTGGCTTCGCCAATACCACGTATGATATTACCCACCAGAACCATTACCCACATGGGGGAACCCTCCTCCTCACCAACCTGACACCCTGTCATGAACACATCACATGAACACATCACTAGCAGTCCCCTACCCTCGCTAGAAGACATCGCTAGCATGCGGTGTCTCAGGAGAGCTAGGGCACTATCACTGCCTACCCCTCACACCCAGGACAGCACCTAATAGGTGGCTGAAGAGCAGGACAAATAGACTCATAAACAGTTTCTTTCCCTGGGTCATGAGGTCCCTGATCTCATAAAGTGTGTGTGCGCTATGATGTGTAGATTATGTATATATTGCTTATTTCTCTCATTTCATTCTCCACTATTTAATTAATTAATTAATGTATTCCTGTTTTACTGTTTTCTTTTTAATTCTGCTATGCACTGGCTGAAGAAGCAATACAATTTCATTGTATATCTGATATGCAATGGCAATAAAGATTCTATTCTAGATTCTATTCTATTCTGTATCTCACACACTCAGTCATGAGTATATATAAATAGTTATATACATAATTATATTATTATAATTAGGCTTTATTAATTGTTGTATTATAATACTTTATTAAATACCTGAGTTCATAAAAAGTTACCAATGGAGCTAGATACATCTCCAGATGCATGCACAGTCACACACACACACACACACACACACACACACACACCCACACACACACACACACACACACACACACACACACACACACACACACACACACACACACACACACACACACACACACACACACACACACACACACACACCTACCGAGTGCTGGCTGTGATATGGTACCCTGGGAGGGGGTAGTGGAGCAGGGGGAGCTGGAGGTGGAGTTATCAGCACCGTAGGTCCTCAGCGCTACTGTCTCATAGTCATATCTGGAGTACATCACAACACACACACACACACACACACACACACACACACACACACATATATACACACATTTATACACACACACATAAACATACATATACATTGACCCCCTGATGTTGTGTAGATATAGAACAAACTAGAGCAGTACTGACCCCTACACATTACACACACACACACACACACACACACCTGCCCATGAGGAAGTGTGGCAGGGCCATGAGGAAGGTGCCCATTGCCATCAGTAGCGCTCCTGTCCCGATGATCTTTGGCCTGTGGAACTTGGCTCCAAAGTAGCTCACCATGGTGATCACCAGCAGGTTACCTAGGAGATATACAGGTGAATATAACACACACATTCCATATTCACACATACACATCAAACATACACACAGACACTCACACTCATACAAACACACACACACACACACATACACACACACATACACACTAATACACACACAAAACACTCACACACCCACACACACATACACACACACAGTGGCGCAAAAAGTGGGCATGCGCTATATGCGGCGCATAGGGGCGCAGCACCGTGGGAGCGCCAAAGCGATGGTAAAAATAAAATAAAAATAATAATAATATATTTGGTATATTCTATATGTAGCTACTGTTATACGTTTCTAAATCATTTCTGCATTTCCTCAATGTTAAATAACATTTTAGAGGACTAACAGGCTAGAGTAGGCGCCCTCTCTCATAAGATTCCATCATAGAATTTTGACATAGAAAAGGGAGTGGGGGCGCCGTGAGCGCATGTCAAGGGATGCGACAGTAGTTAAATAAGTGGATGGTGAAAAGCAACAGGTAAGATTTAAAGTGTGACGTCTGTGCTCGGAGGCTTGCAAATATTCATGTTAACAGACTAACTAGCGTTTGCTAAGCATATGCCGATTGAAACATAACCTATTCCATTAAGATAGCTAGGTGGCTACCATGCTCATACTGAACTTTTAATGGCAAACTGCAAACAGAAATGTCAAGCTAGCAACAAGTCATTACATGTTTCCATTTCCTAACAAACAATCTAACCTAATATAAATAGCTTAATATTGTGCTGATAATGTGGCAAACAAAGGCTAGAGTTGGATCAGCCTTATCCTTTGTGAGCAACAGCTGGCAAAAGGATGCTATGAGAACCGTTTAGACTCTCTTAAAGTGACAATGCACCATTTAACAATACTTCAAGTTGAAATTGGCAGAATTTCTAAAAATATTATAATTTACACTAATAGCCTTTTTTTTTTCCTTTAGTTGTTTGTGTTTTTTTTTTTGGGGGGGGGGGCAATTTGTTGTTGCATACCCCTCAAAAAATGGGTAGCTGCGCCCCTGCACACACACATTAATACACACACACACACACACACACACACACACACACACACACACAGACCCACACACACACACACACTGACCCATCTCAAAGCTGCCGTCGATGATGCCGACGGTGGAGCTGGGAATCTCGAAGCGGCGCTCGATCTGCGTGATGGTGCTCTTGGTGTAACTGCCCGAGAGAGACTTGGAGAAGTAGCACAGTGCCAGCACGCCTATGAACATCTGACAGAGACGAACAGAGCAAGAGAGATGAAGGAGAAGAAAGGAAGAAAAGAGAGATGGCGGACACAGGAAATATGAAAGAAAAAGAAAGAAAGGAAGAAAGAAAAAGAATGAGAATACAGAAACAAAAGAAAGAAAGAAAGAAAGAGAATACAGAGAGAAAGAAAGAAAGAAAGAAAGAAAGAAAGAAAGAAAGAAAGAAAGAGAATGCAGAGAGAAAGGAAGAGTGAAAGGGCTGTTTCAGACCGGGTGCGTGGCGTGAACGTTGTGTGGCGGTTGCGTGGTGGTTGCGTGGCGGTTGCGTGGCATTTTCTATGTCTTTGCTCACCAGAAACGTGTATGACGTGGCGCTGCGGCCGCCTCTCTGCCTACTAAAACGTCTCTTCAGCTTTTTTTCTTCACTGTTTTAAATGGAAACGCTTCCAACACGCTTGCGTGTGGCGTGAAAAATAGGCGTCGGCCCTATTTCTAGCATACACGCGTTTTCAGCACGGCTCGAACCACGCCTGAGACGTGCGTGTCACGCAGGCGGTGTACAAGCTCTAACCTGTTACCATGGGAGCCCAAATAAAACGGACACGCCACACAGCTGACACACTCACGCCACACACCCGGTCTGAATCAGCCCTTGGGAGGAAAAAAAGAAACACTGTTTTATGTGCTGCATGAGTCACATGGATGGGTGTAATTCCTTGTTGAACAGGAGGGGTCGTGACCTCATCACTTTTCCTCTCTCTCTCTCTCTCTCTCTTGCGTATCACTTCTCCATGTGAGTCTGGAAGACTGGAAGGCTAATGTGTTTTTTCTCCTCTCTCTCTGACATCTGTGTGTGTGTGTGTATTTCTCTCTCTCTCTCTCTCTCTCTCACATGTCTGGAAATGTCATTTTTTGTCGGCCCCCATGTTCATCTCCATATCTAGCAGTCCGTCTGATGTGTCTACATACACACACACACACACACACACACACACACACACACTTTTCACTTAAACTACACCATCACACGTATAAGCTATCACCCTGATTTGTAAGCTATGAATCACACAGATAATCCATTATGAAATATACTCCTACACTTACGCACAACGTAATCCATTATGGAATATACGCCTACACTTATGCACAACGTAATCCATTATGGAATATGCTCCTACACTTACACATGACGTAATCCATTATGGAATATACTCCTACATTTACGCACAACGTAATCCATTATGGAATATACTCCTACACTTACGCATGCTGTAATCCATTATGGAATATACTCCTACTCTTACACATGACGTAATCCATATGGAATATAGTAGTGTGGGGATTTACAGTTAGTGGCTCTAACTAGCCCGATTCTGAGCACAATGTGAATGCTTAGAATAAGGCAGCCCTGTTCCTTCTGTAATTTAGAGTAAAGTATTCCTATTCAGATGGGGATGTGGACATTTAGACTTTAGAACTTTTATCTATTAGTGTTACAAGTCTGTCCTTTTTTACACTGGCACTAACTACTATGAAATGGATGCAAGAAAAACATCTGACTTGTCTGACAATAAAGTATTATCTATCTATTTATCTATCTATCTATCTATCTATCTACTGTATCTATCTATCTATCTATCTATCTATCTATCTATCTATCTATCTATTAATCAAAATAAAGTAGCTCGATTCTGACTGTAATTCAAAGGTTTAGAATAAAGCTAAATGCTGGCTGTAATGAGAGGATTTAGAATGAAGTAGCTCAATTCTGACTGTAATGAGAGGATTTTGAATAAAGCAGCTCAATTCTATTCTGGCTGTAATTGAGTAGGAGCGGATGTGGGTTTGGTTCAGAACAGGGAGGTACAGATCTCGACCATAAACATCTGAAGTCTACCTGAGAATCAGAGAATAAACAGTCCAGGTCATTGCTCTCCACTGAACTCGGGAGACACGCCACTGAGGTCACTCTGTATGTGTGTGTGTGTGTTTGAGTGTGTGTGTATGTGTGTGTGTGTGTTTCTGTGTGTATGTGTATGTGTGTGTGTGTGTGTGTGTGTGTGTGTGTGTGTGTGTTTGTGTGTGTGTGTGTGTGTGTTTGTGGTGTGTATGTCGTGTGTGTGTGTGTGTGTGTGTGTGTGTGTGTGTGTGTGTGTGTGTGTGTGTGTGTGTGTGTGTTTATCTCCCCAGTGACTGCGTGCACATGCAGTGAGGAGTCCCCTGCATGCGTGTTTGCACAGCTCTCGAACACTGGACCCACACACACACATACACACACACACACATACACACACACACACACACACACACACACACACCGTCTGATTCATGTTTTTAACCAGTCCACACTCTAACACAGCTCATTTAATTTTTTTCAGAACGTTTCCGGTTCCCTGCTCATTCCTAAAGCAGGTTCAGAATGTTTCCTGCTCGTTCCTAACACAGGTTCAGAACAAATAAATGTTTTGGCCTGTTACAGGACCTAAAGGGCAATGTGTACAATAAACCTAAAATAACAAGTAAAATATACGCCTTCAAATGCATTTCCAAAACAACTCTGTGGCCTGTACATTGTGTCCCTGTACATTGTGGACAGGGGTCAGCTTCACCTGAAGCTCCGAGAGGACAGCAAGTTCAACTGACCAGCTACACAAATATACTACACTGCTATGAACTCCAGTCGCCTCTAATTGACTTTGATTTATGGTATTACGTAAGCACACACACATACACACACACTACCAGTCTACAACATCTCAATAGCTAAGTCACTTTGACTTATTTAAGCACTACCAGTCTACAACATCTCAATCTCAGTCACTTTGACTTATTTAAGCAATACCAGTCTACAACATCCCAATCTCAGTCACTTTGACTTATTTGTTTTACTTTAACTTATTCATGTGGCTGGTGCTTTATGTGCTTTATTGTGGCTGGTGCAACTCCCAGATGTCAATTATGTCAAGGGCCAGTTTCCCCAGAGTGTCTTGTTCAAGGGCACAGTGCTGGCAGTTGAGATATGAACTCACTTTTCTGGCTACTGCATGATAGCTTTTGATGACCTCTGTGAAGGCAAACTTGTTTTCCAGTGTTCTGGGTGCATTACAGTTTTTCTCAGTCGCTTTGGTGCTTTTTTCAGATCAGAATGAAAATTCTCATAACTATTAGTTCAACCTCCACAACATTTAGTCATTTGTGCACATCATAGTAGCAATTTCTCCTTCCTCTGAACACTGTAGAATTTCAAAGAGCATACAGTAAAAAATTATGTATTCAGTGTCTTGAACTCACTTACTCCCCTAACTACAGCAATGTGTAACGTTACTGTAGTTTTCAAATGGCTGTACAAGTAGTGTATAGTGCTGTCTTGAGCATGTTCAGGTAGTGTCACCGAGTTCTGGCCTTTTTTTTGCATTGGAAAACACTGAGAGAACTGTCATAATGAAAACATGACAAAGCCATTTGACTATCTTGTTCATAAACGATGGTGTCAAGACTTCTCATTTTGATGACACTGACAGTTTCATTGACATAAATACCTGCTTTTGAGGAATGGACTATCCATTTTGAGCAAGTGACGTGCTTTTGCAGGTCATCCACTAAGTTTTGCAGTTTGCACTAATTGTTTTGAGAAATGCACTAACTGCTGTGCAAATGTTAATAGTGATGTGAGAAAAGCACCAAAGCGACTGAGAAAAACTGTAAATACTCCTGTATCTGAGATTTCTGCTGATGAGAAATTATGATTATTTATGGAATCTCTGTCTGAGCCATGCTTTCATTTACCTTTAAGCAACACATTGTTACTGTGACGATGCCACAGACACCTATTCAGATAAGCGGTGATGGCCATTCCTAAAGCAAAACATCAACATGCACACACACACACACAAACACACATATATATATACACACACACACACACACACACACACACACACACACACACACACACACATATACACACGTTAACTGTACCTCTTGGGGTGTCCACTCACCTTTAGACTGGGGGCGCAGCACCTGGTCGGGGCTTGGACTCGGACGTTGCTGGCGCTGCCACTGATGGAGGGGGGCTCCTTGAACCCCTCGGGTCTCCCCTCGGCCGTCATCGCACCCTAGAAATGCTCGAGGTCTTCGTCAGGTCAGAGGTCGACAGAAGAAAAGAAGGACTCCAGAGTGAAACGTAAGTAATCCCCAGAGGTCAGAGCCGTTCTGTTGAGCGGAGACTTGGTTCTAAACGACTGCAGTACCAAAAAGAATAAAGGGAGTAAAGTTGGTTCTGCAGTTCAGCGTTGATAAGGTGGATCGATTCTACAGCACCAAAATGAGTAAAGGGTCACACCTGTCCACCTGTATGTCGCCCTAACATGGACAAGAGTCACATGTGATGTGTGGCCCTGTGGGCCTAGAGATGAGGTGAATCCCTCCTCCCTCCTCCCACACACACACACACACACACACACACACACACACACACAAACACAGTGAATCTTCCATCCCCCTCCTGTGTGAGGACTGACAGGAGACTGTCTGTGCATCAGTTCTGTACCACCCCCCCCACACACACACACGCTAA
>NC_063205.1:30346051-30413551 GCF_017589495.1 Alosa alosa | reverse complement strand
TTACAGAACATTAGAACATCACCAGACAGTGCTACAGTATAGCCATTACAGAACATTAAAATATCACCAAACAGTGCTACAGTTTAGCCATTGTATGCAGTATATAGCAGACAGCAAGCGTAGAAATACACATTGCGGAGGTCTACACACAGGCAAGCCCAAATCCATTCTTCAAATCCAAGCCAAATTTTGATTGTTTTTTTTTGTTTTGTTTTTACCTAAAGGCTTCTTCAGCCAGGAAATGGCATAAGCATGAGACAAAATAAGGCATATTGTGCTAGAAATAATTGTGAACAACTAAAAAACGGGAAAAAAAATTATTCTTGGTCAGATAATAAAATGTGTTGACTAACAAATCAACATGGCTGTGAATAATGATGGGCTACAGGTAACTGTATATTTAATTACGTATCTAAAATATCTTCCGAAGAACATCTATACCTTAGACTCTTCCTCTGTGTCGGAGGTAACTTTCAGACTCAAGTAATCTTGTTGCCATGGCAGCGGACAGTGTGTGTGTGTGTGTGAATGTGTGTGAGTGCGTGTAAGGTATTTGAGGAATGCCTGTGATTTAGTGTGTGGGAAAAGCCGGACCCCTCCGTAAGGCTTTTGATTAAATCCGCTCTGTTGTAGCCAGGTAATATGACTGAACTTTCTGTGGCCCTAACACACACACACACATACACACACACACACACACACACACACACACACACACACACACACACACACACACACACACACACACACACACACACACACACACACACACACACACACTGCTAGATTTACTGCTGTGGAGAGAGCAATCTCATGTGGGTCGTTGTGGTTGAGGCTTTATGGTGTACATGTATGTGCTATTTTGCACATGTCTGCTGTTTTGTGATTGTGTGTGTGTCTGTGTGTCTGTGTGTGTATAAAAACCTAGGCAGATCACCTACTTGAAGGCCTGTTTAGAGGGGGCGGAGTTTAGCAGAGTAAATTGTGATGTACTCACCAATCAGGAAGTTGGCTCTGGATGCTGATTGGCCGAACTGTTGCTCCATGTACTTGGCCTTGAAGGTCAGCAGGCCAATGAAGGAGTTGAACTTCAGCACCACGCCACACAGCAACAGGAAGTAGGCAGGCGTGGACAAGAGACGCTTCAGACAGGGCAGGAAGCCTGGAGAGGAGACCGTAGACGCACACACACACATACACACACACACACACACGCACGCACGCACGCACACACACACACACACACACACACACACACACAAAAGCACATGAACACACATTCAAACCCAGTCACACATACAAAACAACTCCAAAATATACAAACACAAAGACCATGCAAACACACACACACACACACACACACACACACACACACACACACACACACACACACACACAAACACACACACACACACACACACACACACAAATATTTTCCCTGTTTCTAGCACTTGAGTAAGGTAAAGAGATGAAATCCTTTATGTGTTGTGTATGTGTGTGTGTGTGTGTGTGTGTGTGTGTGTGTGTGAGAAGCGTAATTCTCTGTGAATGACCTGCCGACTGCCGTTGCTCAGGTGACCGGCCAGGCAGTTGGTCTGGAGGAGGCCAAATCCACCCTCACACACACACACTCACACACACACACACACACACACACACACACACACGCACACACAAATCCGCTCTCACATGTAGCCCACACATTTCACAATCTCCTCACTGTTGGGTTGCTTAATGACTTAATGACTAAGTACAACTGTTCATTTTGTACTCACTATTGGGCTATTTCAGTGTTTACATTACTAATGACTGATGTTGATAAATGTGATATCAATACTATTGCTGTAATAGAATAGGTTACTAAATTACATTGAAACCATATACACAGAATACTAGGAACGAGCTGCACACACCCTCCTATTTGCACACATACACACACACGCACAAAAATATATTGCTGTTTGTTATTTTCTATGTACATTGCTTAATACTCTACAATACCACCTCCACAGCCTTCAATTGTATACTGTTGTAGTCAAAGCAAAGGGGCAGTTATACTGTACAGTACATACTGTAGGTACATACGGGGGGGTGGAGGTGGTGGGAACTACTATAGTTACATACGGGGTGGTGGAGGTGGTGGGAACTACTATAGTTACATACGGGGTGGTGGAGGTGGTGGGAACTACTGTAGGTACATACGGGGTGGTGGAGGTGGTGGGAACTACTGTAGGTACATACGGGGTGGTGGAGGTAATGTGCTCCAGATGTGCAAGTTAGTTCCTTGCATGGTAGCCTCCGCCATCGGTGTATGAGTGTGTGTGTGAATGGGTGAATGTGAGACATGAAATATGGTGCTTTGAGTGCTTGGGAAATATAAATACAGGAAAGCGCTACTGTATATAAATGCAGGAAAGTGCTGTATAAATGCAGGAAAGCACTGTATAAATGCAGGAAAGCGCTACATAAATGCAGGAAAGCACTGTATAAATGCAGGAAAGCGCTACATAAATGCAGAAAAGCGCTTCATAAATGCAGGAAAGCGCTATATAAATGCAGAAAAACACTGTTCAAATGCAGAAAAGCACTGTATAAATGCAGGAAAGCGCTACAAAATGCAGAAAAGGCTTCATAAATGCAGGAAAGCTTATATAAATGCAGAAAAACACTGTTCAAATGCAGAAAAGCACTGTTTAAATGCAGGAAAGCGCTGTATACTGTAAATGCAGTCCATTTACCACTTTGTTTGCCTTCTTGGACCTTTCTTTGGCAGGCTAAAGCTAAATCAGTGAAGGTGATGATCTCATAAAATAAAAAATTATAAAATATAATACTTTTGTCTGTCTTGGAAAGACTCAAGAGCTTTGAGGCCATGCCTGTCATACAGTAAATACATGTGACTGAATGAGTTTAAAGCTCATTGTCAGCTACCCCAGTCATGGAATCCATAGTGTTCTACCGCGTTATGATTTCCGTAGTGTACTGCACTTTTCAATTCAGGAACATTTGTGATATACTGTCTGATTGAACACGGGTGACTGTAAAGGTGGGTGAGCGAGGGATGGGAGAGGGCGTTGCCTTTAGCGATGGCGGCGAGCTTGGCGGCATTGGCGTCGGTGCTCGGGTCGGGCGTCTCGGGCAGGGTGTAGGGGTTGTTGGGCAGCTCGCCCTGCTTGGGCAGCGTGCGGGGCAGGAACCAGAAGGGGATGCCTGACAGCAGCATGATGCCCGCTGACACGAAGAAGCCAAGCCACCATGCACCCACCCAGCGGGCATCCTTAGGGGTGATGGTCACACTCTCTGCAGGACGACACACACCACACACATACATGCATACACACACACACACAGATAAACATGCATACATGCACATACACATGCACATACAGTTAAGACCCAAATTATTCAGAGCCATGCCAAATGTTAATTTATAGTGCATTTTTATCATTCCTGCCTGGAAATGACCCAAGCACAAGACAAAACGACCATACTTAGTATACCAGAAAAATAGATGTTATATAGATATATAAATATTTCTGCACTTCCGTGGTCATATAAGCAATCATATTACGTAAAGATTTGGCAATAGTATGAATAATTATAGGTTTAACTGTACATAGACAGACATAGCATAGCATAACATAACATAACATAGCACAGCATAGCATAACATAACATAGCATAGCATAACATAGCATAACATAGCATAACATAACATAGCATAGCACAGCATAACATAACATAGCATAACATAGCATAGCATAGCATAGCATAACATAACATAACAACATAGCATAGCATAGCATAGCATAGCATAGCATAACATAACATAACATAACATAAAAGTGTAAGTGTAAGTATACAATATGCATATGTAGAATTGTAAATACACATATATAATCATTCCTATGTAAATACACATATATATATATATATAATCATTCATATTTCCACACAGTACTGTATGTAAAGCGCCTGATGTAACTGTCTTTAAGGACATGCTTCTTACCGACGTCAACAAAGCCGATGTCCACGTAAAGTCTGGCACACATAGAGCCCAACAGGAAGCCAAACATTGGTCCTAGCAGGGTGATCGTCTGCAAACAAGCTGAGAGGAAGAAACGCGTATACACACACACACACATACACACAAATACATGCACATGCAAATGCGCACACACACACACACACACACACACACACACACACACACACAGGGTGATCATCTGCAGACAATCTAAGAGTAAGGCATTCTAGTTATTCAGCTTTCTTATGCGTTTCCACATGTGTTCTCTCTCTCTCTCTGAGTTCAATTTCAGTTCAAGTTGCTTCATTAGCATGACTGTGTGGATACAGTGCTGCCAAAGCTACTGTTAAGAGCATCAGGTCACTATGCTGGCAAAGCTACTGTTAAGAGCATCATATCACTATGCTGACAGTGCTATCAATGACCAGGTGACCTTACTCTGAACTTAGTACCCTTAAGCACAGCAGATGGCCTTACTCTACTTAGTACCCTTAAGCACAGCAGATGGCCTT
Organism: Alosa alosa; assembly: GCF_017589495.1. Classification (NCBI taxonomy): domain Eukaryota; kingdom Metazoa; phylum Chordata; class Actinopteri; order Clupeiformes; family Clupeidae; genus Alosa; species Alosa alosa. Next base: position 30,409,012 of record NC_063205.1, on the reverse strand, counting down.
ACTCTGAACTTAGTACCCTTAAGCACACCAGATGGCCTTACTCTGAACTTAGTACCCTTAAAGGTTTTTAGCACTTTAAGGCCCTTTTCTGGTTTGTTTTGGATTAACTAGAGTGGTGGACACCGAAATTGTCATCTATTGTCATTGTCATCTATGCTTCAGGCTCACAATTGAGCGAAAGTTTATATGAGGTTGTGAGGTGTCTGAAAAAATAGTTCCACAATAGCAAATAAGACGGCTGGAAATCATACATTGCGCCGATATATTTTAATAATCAACACCACTAACCACTCGGTGAGTTGCACAGTTTTGAAAACGAACGTTAAGGGTTGTTTTAGGACATGTTTGAGTAGCCTACTACAGTATGTCCATTGCCAGCCACCCTGAGAAGTCAAAGGCGATTCAAAACGAGTCAGAAAAGTCGAGATAGGACCAATCGTCAAAATTTCGGTGTCCACCACTTTAGTTCATCCAAAACAAACCAGAAAAGGTCCTTAAAGTTAGCCTAGAAATCTAGACTTGCCCCTACCGGCAGCAAATTACATTTGCTGCCAGGGCTAGTCTAGCAACTCTCCGTTGGCTTGTGAGCTCCAGAAATCGAAACTCAATCAGGCCAATGAAATCGTGTATAGAGTCGTTAGATGGGCTTAACATAATGATTGATGGCAGAGTTGCAACGGTTTGGCTTGAATTCCCTGCTACTTGAAAACAAATAAGATGGATGTTGCTGTTGGCGAACAGTGCGACACGAGTTAAGCTTTTATTAAGTTGGCAAACGTTTGAACTATCCAACTAGTTTCGCTAGTGGGAAACGCATGGGACTCATACCGCTGCCGCTGTCCTATTCCTATAGGGAATTTGAAAGACAACTGATTATCCCGCCCCTCGGACTGAGCACTGCGAACGGTGAGTGCCCAGACCCTACATTTTAATGTGGGTCTGGCTCGTCAGGCTACCTTAAAGTGCTAAAAAACGGAATTTTCCTTTAAGCACACCAGATGGCCCTTAAGCACACTAGACCATAGTACCCTTAAGCACACCAGATGGCCTTACTTTGAACTTAGTACCCTTAAGCACACCAGATGGCCTTACTCTGAACTTAGTACCTTTACCCTTAGTATCCGTACCCTTAGTACCCTTAAGCACAGTGCGTATACAGTAGGTGGCACCATGAGAGTGCCAACATGAGTGTGCCAGCATGGGTGTGCCAGCATGGGTGTGCCCACACTTCCTGTTCCGTGCCCACACACACCAGTACCAACTGACATGCATTTGATAAACAACTCATTGCTTTGAGCGGTGCCGTCACAAATAGCAGCGAATGGTAATCTACTGCGGGGGAGAGAGCACTTACCAATGTAGAAGGCGGAGTTCTCTGCCTTGGCGTAGTCATCGATGTAGGAGATCCCCAGAGGCGTGACTGGCGTCTCCCCGATACCCCTCAGGGCGTTCCCCAAAAACACGTAGATCCACATGTGGGAACCTGAATCCCTCACACAGTCTGGGGAGGAAACACACACACACACACACATAGTCATGGTTGAATATACAAATGCAAAGACAAAGTCATCATCCCTCCCGCACACAGATAGACATCTTCACAAGGCTACCTCCTGTCCTTACAAAGGCTCCCACTGCTTCACATTCAGCTAACAATGTTACATTACATTACATTACATCACATTACATTTGGCTGACACATTTTTAACCAAAGCGACTAACAACATGGTAAACAGTTTAAGTTTTAAAGCAATTCTCTCAACAATTTTAGGACAATTTAAAAATGGTAGTACAGTAAGAATAAGTGCATCAGTGAGGGCTGTTTTTAAACAGTTGAGTGTCAGTTCAAGATGGGTGGTAAGTGCTAGGATCAGCAAGACTTGTTGTAAGTGGTGCTATGAGAGGAGATGTTCTCTAAAGCAGGGGTCCCCAACCTGTTATGTACCATGGACCGGTTTGTTTCCTATTTTTATTTTTTTTTCACGGACCGGCGGGGAAGAGGGGGGGTCGGGGATTCCATTTTCCATATGTGTTGTGGATGCATTACTTGAAAAGAACTAGCTCCAGTTATGTATGAACAGTGAAGGTAACGATTTCTGAAACATGTGAAAAACGTGAACTTGAAGAAGTGAAAACTGAACAATATGAACTATGAATATTGAACAACTTGAAGCTACATCTATTAGTGTGAACATGCTTAACAAAATATGTGAACAAAACATGGGAACTAAACGTGCATTACGAATATAATCAGTGGGAGCCCTGTGCTTGTTTCCCTGCAACAAGAAGGTTCCATCTGGGGGTGATGGAAGACAGTGACACCCTCAGTGTGTTTGAAATGTCCAGTCGATTGCGCAATTTGGTCTTAGTTGCAGTCATTGCTGAAAACCCGGCCTCGCATAGATAGTACGTGGTGGGAAATGGTCTTGGGATATTGTGCTTTTGTTTTGATCCAAAAACCCACTGTCATTTGCAATTTCGATCAACTGCTCTTCCTCCTGCGCTGACAAGTTAGGACTATTCGGGATATTGACAAATGGGTTGCGGACCCACTCATTGGTTTGCCCGTGGATCTTTGGAGGATGGGAAGTAACGCTCAAACTCATTTGAAAGCGCAACAAGGTGATCGCGCACCAGCTGCGAGAGAAAGGGCCCTGCCTCAGTCTCTCCCAAAACCCCCACTACTGTTTGGAACATATCCAATACACCCCGTTCCACTTGTCGTCCCCACAAATCAAGCTAAGTACTGTATATCTTCTGTAAGTCACACGTTCGTATCTTAAGCTCTCTCTTAGCGTTGTTTGAGCTCTCAAGACGCTAGTCGCCGCCACTGTGCAGCAGTCTTTAGAAATCACCGCAGCTCAGTACAAGTCAAACTATGGTAGGCCGACAGTATGTTGACAATGTTGTGGCTCAACAATGATTTTATGTTATGGACATTTTAAGACTAATAATAAAATATGTTCGCAATGGATGCAGGCCTATTTATGAAGTTTACTTTATTTGGTATCAGAACTAATATGGTGGTAATTAGCCTAGGCTATTTAGTAATGTCATTAAAGCGTTCAAATTGGCAATCACTTTTGATAATTAAAAGCTGGCAAAGAATTTGCCTCTAAATGGCTAAGATCTATAAATGGGTAAGCATGGTGGTGTCCAGTAAGCGACCAACTAGGCCTGTGGCAGCGATCCAACGTGTACTTGTATTGAATCAAAAACGCCGTGTAGTCCATGTCGCTCCATAGCCCTTTTTTGTTGCTGTTGCACAAGTTATTCCGAAAGCTGGAAAACGGTGTCACCTTGTGCAAACTCACCTCGTCCAGCAAAACTTCATGTTCCTCTGACGAGAAGCTTGGTGCCTTTTTTTTACATTGCTTCCCCACCATACTGTATTTAACTCTCTCTCTGTTTATTGTAGATAGGTTGCTTTTTATTGAAAACATTAACCAATGGCAATCATTTTTTTATTTGAACCTTGAATTTCCACTGGGGATCAATAAAGTATATATCTATCTATCAATACCGCATTAAACAGAAGTAACTGCAGCTGCTTGCCAATCAATTATAATTGTAAGATACCTTACCATTCATATAAAAGTGTATTACATAATTTTAAGAAGTTGTTAAACTCATGTCAAGAAGTGGCTCAAGTGGCACAACAGGATAAGGAGGGTGGATGATTAGCGAGGGATAGGCCTACCCGGTTAGTCTACCCGTCACAACATAGGCCTATCGTGTGAACATATTACTGACAATGATAATTTAGTTAATAGTTTATATTTTACTGATAACTTAAACTATCTTAAAATAAATGTTACTGAAATAATTTGAGAAATGTTTCATTTGCATAGAACGTGTTGTGTTTCTTTACGACGGAGTATTAGGGCCACACATGAAGGAAAAAAATATTTTTGCCATGACGAGATTAAACTCGACATGTCGACTTTAAAGTCGCCATGTCAACATTAAACTCGACATTTCGAGAATAAAGTTGAAATGTAATATCGACTTTAATCTTGATGTATCAACTTTAATGTCGCCATGTCGACATTAAACTCAACATTTCGAGAATAAAGTTGAATTATCATGTTGACTTTAATCTCGACGTGTCGACATTAAACTCAACATTTTGAGAATAAAGTTAGTTTGGAGAGAACGACCTTCGGGGACGATTGAAAGGGAGGACGAATGAAACAATGCAACAAGTGCAACAATGATTCAGAGTGTTCGAGTGCAACAATGATTAGACATAGGCCTAGGCCTATATCATGTGGACAAAACATAGAACATATTAACCTACGTTGCTCAGCCAAATACTTTGCTGTTAGGTCCTTATCACGGAGTTACAGGCGATAAATGCGATGGTCAAAAGTAGCCTAAACGTCAAGCGGTTTATTTATTTATTGTAGGCCTATTATTAAAGTGTTGTTCTAAACATTTAGTTGTTGCATCTAAATGTTCAACTTCATGCTTATGCACTAGAGGCATACTAGGTGCTCTCCAATCCTAGACTTTCACATTGCTTGTTTGTAATGGATGCAAAACAGCCCATTGCTGAATGTCTATGGAGGGACGAATGAAGCTGTCCTCCCGACCACCCCATGTAGGCTAGTAGCCTACTTGCACACATATGCACTCAAAGTGTATAAATAAAGTGCATGCACACATATTCTCTCACGAGATCAAAATAGTATATATGCTTAGGCTATACCTGTGTTTCTAGCCTCCTATAGGCTACGTATTACAGGTGAGACATGGAAAAGCAGTTTTAGAAAAATTAGTTTTGCCATGTTATCCTATGGAGAGTGGCGCCGTGGGTCATGAAGGGCAGTTATTTGGATGTGCAGTGGCCTTAACCACGTAAAACAGAGTGAAATAACATTTTGTATAGAAACATCATTGGATACATATATTTTTCTAGCTATTTAGCCTAAACGGCATAGTTTCCATAACCACGAGACAGCACTTCACGATGACGGCAATGATAGTTAACAGACAAGACGCAATCTATCTGAATATCTGCAATCTATCTGAAATAACACCTATTTGAAGCCCATTTTTCATGTAACATATTGTGTATTAGTGTAGGCTACATAGCTTAAACTGTGTAGGCAGTAGGGCCTATTGCGAGTTTAATGTCAGCATGTCGACTTTAAAGTCAACACGTCGAGATTAAAGTAGATATGATATTTCAACTTTATTCTCGAAATGTCGAGTTTAATGTCGACATGGCGACTTTAAAGTCAACACGTCGAGATTAAAGTCGACATTAAATTTCAACTTTATTCTCGAAATGTCGAGTTTAATGTCGACATGTCGACTTTAAAGTCAACATGTCGAGTTTAATCTTGCCATGGCAAAAATATTTTTTCTCTTCATGTGTGGCCCTAATACTCCGTCGTAGTTTCTTAACGCCGTCATGCACCTTCACGTGAAGTAGAAAATCGATTCCTGAGCAATCGATGCCAACTAATTCAGCACCTTCACTTGGAACAGCGCCTTTGTAACGTCGAATGTAAGAGGCAGCGTGTTAAGAAGCTTCATAAGGGACACTTCGGGGAACACACTTAGGAATATAAACAACTTTGGTAAGATATATCTTTTGAGTCTTCTTAACGCGCTAAGAGTGAGCGTTATGTGAGATGCTTGTTTTTTGTTGCTCATTATAGCAGTTTAGCTAACTTCATGTGACACTACCGTTCGCTAAGAAGGTGAAGTGAGCTGACCTGAGGCTGCGCAGCGCTGAAGGCAATATGTAAAAGTGTGGCGGGACAGACAGACTTAAGAAAATAGACCTTGCAAAATGCAAACATCGTGCAATCAAACAACTGCATATAGGCCTATGCCATGTAAAACGCGTGACATTATTGCGAATTAAATTTAATTTAGTTTGCATGCATTTTTTTTTAAACTCATGTCGTAGGCTACGGCCCGGTGGTTGGGGACCGCTGCTAAAGAGCTGGGTCTTCAGGAGTTTTTTGAAAATGGAGAAGGATGTCCCTGCCCTTGTAGGAATTGGCAGTGTGTTCCACCAATGAGGAACAACCGATGAGAAAAGTTTGGATTGGCCTGAGTGTACCGGTGGTAGAACTAGACATCGTTCGTCTGAGGAGCGTAACAGTCTGGAGGTAGTATCCTCCTGGGAACCAAGAAAAGTGTCCAACAATTTCTTTTTTTTGTGATTTCCTTTCTATTTAGGATTAAAAAAACATCTTACAATTTTTATTTTTTAAAATGTATTTTTATTTAAAAATTTATAACATGTCCCCTGTGGTGGACAAAAAGACCGTTTTACTATGAAAAGGTAGCCATGAAAATAGACAAAAACGGACAAATTATGCTTTTAGTGGTATTAAATTAAGGGTAAACTTAACCAAATATAAGGGAAAATGTTATTTATCCTTCTAGACTACTTTATTTGCCTTTTTGGACAGTATTTCTTTTTTCTGGATTGTTCATTTCATTTTCATGTTTTTCTTTCATCTGCGATAATTCCTTTTTTAGTCTTACTCTTCCTCGCTATCTTCTTGAGGCACAGGATCATAGTCCTCATCTCTGTTTCACTCACTCATCACCTGAGAGCTCCAAATCTGACCCCCTCATTCATCCTATACAAATGATCTCCTAAATTTCCCAAAAAATCAAAATATTTTGGTCCTGGTGTCCATTATAATGGACATTCATAAAGTCACTATTATTTCAAAATGTAAATAACTTGTGCTTGTTTTGATGTCAACCATTTTTGAGAACCAGGAAGAGGAGGTTCCCAGCAACCCAGCCAATCACATGATATATCATTAGAAAGCCCAGGATGTCCTCTTTAAAAGACCACAGGAATTGATAGAATAGCTCAAAGGGGTAAAGGGGTATGCTTCTAGGACTTATGTCCACTACAGAGGACATAGGTCTATGGATTGGTTCTCAGGAGGGTATGTCTGTATGAGGGCATTCAAGTAGGCGGGACCAGAACCGGAAACTACTTTGTAGGCAAGCGTTAGAGCTTTGAATTTGATGCGGGCCGCCATAGGTAGCCAGTGTAGCTGGATGAGCAGCAGTGTAACATGTGCCCTTTTGGGTTGGTTGTAGACCAGGCGCGCTGCCGCGTTCTGGATCATCTGAAGGTATTTCATTGCGCAGGCTGGGAGACCTGTCAGGAGGGCGTTGCAGTAGTCAAGTCATGAGATGACTATAGCCTGAACCAGGACTTGGGTAGCATCTTGAGTCATTTTCCGTATGTTGTAGAGTGCGAAACGGCACGACCGGGCGACTGAGGCAACATGAGAAGGTTAGTTGGTTGTCGAGAACAACTCCTAGATTTCTTGCAGTCCTCCAATTTCTTTTCGGGACATGGAAAAAAGTTTCAACTACAGCCCTGTTTATCAATGAGGGGAAATCTTCAGACTCTACAAAACACTGCATCTCTTGGGTGTCGTGACGCAACAGGTCCCACTCCATGCAACACAGGTAGCCTACTCCTCTTCGGTAGCCATAGCTTCACAATGTCCGCAGGTACACCATCAGTTTCCAGAAGTGCAAGGCTGTGTTGCGGCATTGACTACAGGTAGCTCTCTCTCTCTTAGCCCTTTCACGGAGCTCCCGCAGCTCGAAAAGATAAGGACGTCCATCAAACCGAAAGGGTTCATCCTCGATGTCTTCAATTTCGTTCAAATAACCCGCCATCTCTTATGTCTCCTGTTGCGTTCAGTGCTTCTCTTATGCGCTCAGTGCTTTCTTTTGGCAACAATGTTTCACACGAGATTTACTTCACATCCCAAAGAGTTCTGTTTTCCCAAGGCGCCTGCCTGTATGTGAACCAGACGTGAACGATAATGTGTTTCTTTTTAATAAACTGCCTGTACACTTAGAAAGTTCTCAATGCTTCGGTTTACATGTAGAGACCCTCATTATGCTACCGTGTAAGTGTGGTGCTATTTTGAGCCTTGTTAGTGGTATAGAAATAGCGATGACTTTTTCTGTACATGTGCCCCGAAGGCTAGCGTTAAACACTAATTAGCGGTTTGCAATAAAACTGGTCACATTCGACTAGCATGAAAACAAATCCCAGCGAACGGTTGAACTCGGTACACATGTGTTATTAACCCCTAGGTTCAATTTGCGCCGGAATTGTCCTTTAAGTTCACCAGTAACACAGCAAACAGACCCTGTGACCCAGTACCCAGAGAGCCAGTGACCCAGTACCCGGAGAGCCAGTGACCCAGTACCCGGAGAGCCTGTGACCCAGTACCCAGAGAGCCAGTGACCCAGTACCCGGAGAGCCCGTGACCCAGTACCCAGAGAGCAAGTGACCCAATACCCAGAGAGCCTGTGGTGTCTGCGGAGCGGCTACCTGCGTCGATGTCCTGCGAGATCTCGATCTGGACCTCTGGGTGATCCTGCGCTGCTCTGGAGTCCAGACAGGGACTGATTCTCATGCTGTCATTCTCCCAGCTCTGGATCACTGTGTCAAACTTATACCTGCACACATGCACACATACACACATGTACATGTACACACACACACACACATACTCACACACAGAGACTCACTCACACACACACACACACACACAGAGGGAGACTCACACACAGACACACACACACACATACACACACAGAGAGAGACTCACACACTCACACATACACACACACACACAGATAGACACACACACACACACACACACACACACACACACACACACACACACACACAGAGAGATAGACTCTCACACATGTCTTATATGTAACGCATGCCCCATACATCACAGTGTTAGCACACAGCATGTCTTATATTTAACGCATGCCCCATACATCACAGTGTTAGCACACAGCATGTCTTATATTTAACGCATGCCCCATACATCACAGTGTTAGCACACAGCATGTCTTATATGTAACGCACCGTCCCATGAAGAAGTGTGGCAGGCCGGTCAGTAGTGAGCCCACGGCCATCAGGAAGCAGCCAATCCCGATCAGGCGAGGCCGATGCATTTTTGCCCCAAAGTGGCTCACGAACGCCAGGAAGAGCAGATTACCTAGGCAAGGCAAGGCAAGGCAAGGCAAGGCAAGGCATGTTTATTTATATAGCACATCTCATACACATGGTTAAGTCATATAGTCAAAAGATTTTGAAAAGTAAAAGTACATAAAATAGAATCAAAAGACATACAGTAAAAGACACAAAGTAGAATTATTTTAAAAATCATGAAAAGGCAGAGTGCATCTAATTAGAAGGAAGTGCATTTAATCAGTTATCAAAGAGAATCTGAGAACAGTTTGGTCTTAAGTGTACTTTATCTCATAAACCGTTTATCTCATAAACCAACATGCTCAGTTACATGATCTCATAGACCATACAAGGATACAAGGACGTTATTAAGTCCATATTCAGTTATCAGTTACACAACAGACCATGTTTTATAGGCCTACATAACTGTGTATTTTAATCGATCAATCAGTACTAAAATTCTATAAGTCCATATTGCTAGGCTGATTGTTAAACTGTTCATGTAGTTGAATTCCTCTCTGCTATATACCCAACTTGTAGTGTGCACCCATTACAGGAAATGAGCTTGTAGTGTGCACCCATTACAGGAAATGAGCCAGTCCAATCAGTGAGAAACTCAGCATCTAGATAGACTGCAATCTCTGATGATTTTCATCTGAAATCATTGTAGAGTCCTACTCGTCTACAATGAAACACACATACCTGTGTTCTTTTATCTGTGTTGTTCTGATCTCTGATAACTAACACATAAACTCTGAGTTGTTCTGATCTCTGATAACCAACACATAAGCTCTGTGTCATACCCATGTCTGATAACTAACACATAAGCTCTGCGTCATACCCATGTCTGATAACTAACACATACTGGATGAGTTCTGTGTCATACCCATCTCTGACAACCAGGGGCGCTGCTAGACAATTTGGACCCTATGACAGACAATAATTCTGGGCCCCCCTGATAATATATAGTATTATCGGGGACTCTCTGGGGGCCCCCTGCGTCGTCCCTGCTGATAAGAAACAAATGAGCTCTGTGACATACCCATCTCGAAGCTGCCATCTATGAGTCCGATGAGGGAGCTGGAGAGGTCGAAGCGTCTCTCGATCTGGGTGATGGCACTCTTCATGTAGGTGCCCGACAGTGCTTTGGAGAAGTAGGCGAAGGACAGCGCTACGATGAACATCTGACCACAAACCAATCAGACAGGAGCAAGACACGGGCGAAAACACAAATGAGTGATGAGAGAAGTAGGAATGATTAAAATAAGTTGTTTAAGGTTTAAGGTTAACCCAGTCTGACATCGCTAGCCTTTTTTAGCATAGCTAAATGGGAGGCTAACTGGTCTAAGCCACTTCCAGTGAATTATGCTAAACTAGGCCAGTGGTGTCAGACAGTTATTGCACGCACAGAGAAGTGAAGGGTATCCCCCATGCTCAGCTCATGCCCCATGCCCAGCTCATGCCCCATTCCCAACTCATGCTTATGCCTAACTCATGCCCATTCCCCATGCCCAATGCCCAGCTCATTCCCAACTCATGCCCAACATGCCCATTCCCCATGCCCCATGCCCAGCTCATTCCCAACTCATGCTCATGCCCAGCTCATGCCCCAACTCATGCCCATGCACAACTCATGCCCATGACCCATTCCCAACTTATGCCCAACTCATGCCCAACTCATGCTTATGCCCAACTCATGCCCATGCACAACTCATGCCCAACTCATGCTCATGCCCAACTCATGCTCATGACCCATGCCCCTCTAATGCTCATGCCCAACTCATGCTCAACTCATGCCATCAGGTAGGATTGCGCCGCCTGTTTATTTAGAGCAGGTGTCCGCTGAGAACACGCCCAGGGGTGAGAATGACTCTAAAGTTAGAAACTCGCACAGTCCCCAAAAACATTCCATTCTTATCTCCACGAACATCAAGTCACGCTTAGACACGACTTGCTTGTCCAATCCAATCAAACCTCTCTATGTGACTTGCTTGTCCTGTCCAATCAAATCTCTCTATGTGACTTGCTTGTCTAATCCAATCAAATCTCTCTATGTGACTCTCAAGATTTGCTTGTCCTATCCAATCAAATCTCTCTACGTGACTTGCTTGTCATATCCAATCAAATCTCTCTACGTGACTTGCTTGTCCAAGGGGTTGCAGCTTGCTATCACTTCCCTCAAGTGATGTGTGTGAGTCAGAAGGGAAAAAGTCAGCTTTTACTTGACTTAACTTGACAGTATCGACATAAGTGTGACATGACACTGTCATGAACACATGACACTGTCATGACACATGAACCCTAACCCTAATCCTAAACTCTTACCTTAATCCTAATCCCAACCCTAACTCTAACCCTAATCCTAACCCTAACCCTAAACCTAACCCTAACTTGTTATGACAAAAACCGAATGACACTTAATGACAGAAGCGTTATGTCATAAACGTTTATGACTTGTTTATGACATGTTCATGACAGTGTCATGCCACTCTTATGTCGATACTGTCAAGTAAAGTGTAACCAAAAAGTCTTAAAGGGGAACTTGGCAACTATTTCAACGTAATAAACCTGTTTAGAAATCATTTGGATGGTTAAATGACCTGTTCCGGTGAAAATGGTGACTTTTCCCGCTGCCCCTAGCGTCCCCAGGTGGAAAACCAACCTTGCAACATTGAGACTACCGTCCCGGAAATAGAAGTGAGAAACAAGAAACTCGTTTTAAATCGTGTTTCTTACCTTGTAACATCCACATTGTCTGCCGAACTCATGCTAACCGTTTTGCTAGCTTGTAAACAAATCCATGTGCTTTATCGTTACCTTTTTCCACAGTTTGAAATAGCATAATGCACAATTTCTCCAGCAGAGGGGGAAATCCTGCCAAGTTTCCCTTTAAGAGTTCTGAAGTTCAATAATGCATAATTACGAGTAGAGATTCCTATGGCACACAACTATTCAAATCATGGACTACACATGTTACAGATATGCTAAGTGAAAACCATAGATGTCTGGACCAATGCGAGTGTGTGTGTACCGTTATATGTTTAATGTGCCTTATGTGTAAGCTGTGTGTGTATGTGTGTGTTTGTCTGGTGTTGCCGAGCACTAGGTAAGTCTCTTCATGCTAAAAACAATACCAAATAGATTTTATTTATCTTAATATAAGATTAATAACACTGGGTTCGATTTTATTTTTTGCAGTGTAAGCTGTGTGTGTATGTGTGTGTTTGTCTGGTGTGGCCGGCAGGCCGTGACCTCTGACCTTGAGTGTGGAGCAGCAGGGTTCACTCCGGGTCTTCTTGTCCGCCACGTAGAGGACGTCCCGGCTGGTCAGCCTGTCCTCGTCCGCCGCCACAATCATCTCTCCTAGCAGGCACGTGCAGAGAAGGGGGGCTACAGGGGCTCTAGCACCTGCCCTTTTGCCCCTTTGATGTCCAAGTGCCCTTTTGACAAGACCCGTTTTTTACTTTTTAAAATGTGTAATACTTCCGCTAGTTCCAACGTGAATATTCGCTAAAATGTCTCATTAATAGTATGTGAAATTAGAAATTTACAAAAATAACAATTTTCTGTGTTAATTGAAATGCCTTGCGGCCACCAATCCGTGACGTCATACATTCAGTGAACTCTCAGAAGGTGCACGCAGGCACAGTGCTGCAGGAGACGTTTGGGAGCACGGTAAGGTCACTTGGCAGTTAGCCTATCTGAACATGCAATAGTATTCAGCTTAGAGATAAAATGTAGAATAAAATGTTTAAAGTTGTTTCATGTTTAATGAAGTAGGCTATCAAACCCGTTTTAACCATGTCATGGTCCATCCATCTCAACAACCTGGCAGCTTCGAAAATCTAAGGCTGATATGTTCATAACATATTCTGTTTAGGTTACTATGTTATAGTAGCTTAGGTTAGTAGACCTAGTTCATAAAACAGAGTAGGCAAACCTTTTTTAAATCGTCATAAGCCGACGACATAGGCTACTGTAGTTGTTTAACTAACCCAACTCCACACGTCGTTCTCTGTTTACAGTAGGCTACATTACGGTCATTTCACTCAGTGGCCACACGCACAGCACGTGAATCTACAAGACACCAGCTTGCTAATAGTGGTAGTTCACTGTGATAAATATTAAAATTATAGCCGGACTAGGCAATAACATATTTGCTGCCGCGAGGGTGCGTCTAGATTTCTAGGCTATTAAAATTAGCTTTGAATTTAATCAATAAGATGCAGCCTTATGGTCTATGATCTCTGTGTAGACAATAGCCTACTGAAAACTAAAAAGATTTATCTGTCTGTGCCCTGGCTACAGTAGGCCTACAGTACATGCACTCCTATTGAATTTTCAGAACCAAGGAGAGAAAATTCTTCATTGTTCTTGATACATAATGAATAAATCTTTATAAAATGTTTATCAGTACATTAGGCTAATTTGCTAAACCATATAATAGCCTGTCCCACCATCATCATTGAAATAGCATAATGCTAGAATAAAAAAAAAAAATGTCCAGCTGATGTCAGATGATTAAAGATTTATAGGCTAGGGAATAGGAATTATTTTGATATAATTTGCATGTAGCCTATGTATTCTCTATTGGGATGTAATCAAAATTAAGTTTTAAATAAAGTTAACACGTTTTCAGAAAATTTTGTTCCATGTGCCCTTTTTTAAAATTTGAGCCCCTGCCCCTTCAAAGGTCTCTGCACGCCCCTGTCTCCTAGGAAGCTGTGACACAGCTGTGAACTTTGATCTTTCAACTCTCACCTACTCCCAGCACAGCTGTGTAAGTCTCCCCACTCTTACACGAACAACAATCACAACGCCTTCGTGATTCTAGGATTCTAGGTGTCTGCTCTTCAAGAACGTTTAAAAGGTTCTGCATTAAGGCGACAGGCTGTAATCTGACAGAGGATTGTCTGGATCGTCTTCTGTTAACTTTGTACTTTGCTACAATCAATGTTACGTGTGTCATGATGTTAGACATCTAAACACACATTTTTTTTCATTGCCTCTGAAACAGTTTTATGCCCTGTCTAAATAAAACAAAAAACGAAACATCTAAAATCAAGACAATCACAATTTTGTATTTTCCTTCTGCTGTAACAAATCAAGTAAAATCTATGCAGAGAAAATAAGGACAGCGCCACAGTATTGCATGTTTAAAGCAGCTACAGCAGCTACACTCTGGGGGCATAAACATGGGGGCTCAGTAACATGCCCCCAGAGTGTAGAACCGCAGCTGCCTTGCAGCTCTAGCTGTTGGCTGCAGCAACTCAAGTTAGGTATTCGTTCATTAATTTGTTTTATTTAGTACCGGCAGTACTCTGTGACCTTGAGAAACAGAGAACTATGTGAAAAAAACGCTTAAATTCTCCTTTAAGGTTATAGGATTATGATTGCATGCCGACTTAGTCAAGTTTACTGTGAGATGATACAACCCAAACTTTTCCTTGACACTGAGGTAAGGCTACACACACACACACACACACACACACACACACCCCACCCCCTAATTTCAGCTACTTAAATTTAAGTCTGAACCTGCCATGTCCCTTGTTGGCTGTCAGACTCTGTCCTGTCCTCCTGAGTCTCTAGAGTTCTTCCCTGTTGCTTCATCCCCACACACACACACACACACACACACAGGGCTCTTTCTCTGGGGATCAACGGACTGCTACACCGCCTGTCAGAAAGGAATGTGCATCAACGTCAAACCCCCAACGGCATCGAATCCCAACCTTACCGGGACCGGAGCTGCGTCAGATCCGTCAGGGTCCGTGCCGGGTCACTGGTTGGCTGTCCCGTGTCCGTTCCTCCTGGCCTAACCCTCCAGAGGTCGCGGTGCGGCCGGCAGCAGGCGTCAGCTGAACAGAGGCACCTCCATGTCTGAGGTGGGATGGCGAGCCGAAGCTAGCGCCGTCATGGGAAACAGTGTAGGCAGAGAGTGGGGGAGAGAGAGAGAGAGGGGAGGGAGAGAGAGAGTGGGGGAGAGAGAGAGAGAGGGGAGGGAGAGAGAGGGAGGGAGAGAGATAGGTACAGAGGGAGGGAGAGGTGGAGAGGGAGGAGTCAGCGTGATGTGGTGTAGTGTGGTGTGGTGTGTGTGTGAGGTGTAGTGTGTGTGATGTGTGTGTGGTGTGGTGTGTGTGTGTGGTGTAGTGTGGTGTGTAGAGATGTGGGCCTGCTGCTTCATCGGCGGCTGCTCATGTTTTCAGCCTGAGGAGCCGAGAGCTTTGGTTGCTTTCAACACATTCTACCCCATAATCCCATCGCCTGCTCCCCCCTTTAATAACTCCCTCCCTCCCTCACACTTTTTCACTCTCTCTCCCTCACTTCTTTCACTCTCTTCTCTCTCTCTCTCCCATTCCCTCTGTCTCTTTTACTCTCTTCTCTCTCCTTCTCTAATTTCTCCCCTCCCTCATTGCACTCCCCCATAGTTGCATTCATTCAGCACTGATAGACAGAGAAAAGACCATCTACACACACACACACACACAGAGTGGGAGAGAGAGAAAGAGAGAGACACAGATACACACACGCACACACACACACGCGCACACACAGTGAATCCTCTTTTACTCATTAGCAGGTCTGGGCACAGAGGGCGATTGGTATGCCCTGGTCAGAGCGATGCCAGGATTCCCAGCGTCTGGCATGGAGGGTTGTGGGAGGGTATCCCACAATCCCCCTCTCCCATTCATTTGAGGTTTGAGGTTTTCAGTGAAAGCACATGGCTTTGAGGGATCACTCAATGTTACAAGAATAAGTTACACTGATCCAATCAAACATTTTGGAGAAGATTTCATTGATCATTTCCTTTAACCATGCATACAAGCCTTTAAAGGAGAAGTTCGGTGTTATATTGACCTAAAGTATGTAGAAACGTGATACCGAGTGTGAACTTTTGTCTCATTGCTCATCTCGGCTTGTCACCTGCACTCCGAAATCTGGCCTCAAAATTAATTCCGTGGAAATGCATTGATTCCAGTTGCTGCTACTGGAAGCATCTGGAATCCATGCCATTCCACAGGATTATTTTTGGAATCTGATCCCTTATCATACCTGTTCATTCGTACTCGTCGCTCGACTTATCGTGACTAAATTCAAGATGGAAACGAATGGTAAACTTCCTGAAGGTACTGTCTGTATAAATCGTCTTGTAAATAAACTAGTGATTAGTGAAGTTCTCAATGTCTCGTTTTAAATGTCAGGGCCCTCGGAAGTCTACCAATGAAGTGTGGAGCTACTTTGAGCCTCGTAAATGGTGTAAAACAGTGATTAATTTGCATGGCCGATGCCCGAGGCACCCCCATCGAAAATCTGTTGGTAGCATCGGCTAACTAGCACCAGATTTTTAAGTGCAGGGGACAAGCCGAGATGAGCTATGAGACAAAAGTTCACAATCGGTATCATGTTTCAACACATTTTAGGTCAATATCACACCAGAATTCTCCTTTAAGAGGAGAATGGCAAATGGACTACATCTGGATTGCGCTTTTCTGCTTTCTGAGCAAAGTGCTTTACAGGTGGATGCTTCATACATTCACCTGTTCACAGATACACACATACAAACACACACAGACGCACACATACTGTACACACACACACACACGCACACACACACACACACACACACACAAGGATGGCGAAGGGCTGTGAGGTGCCACACTACATATCGGCAGCATTTGGGGGCTCAAGGTCAGGAGGAGCCGGGACCAAACTAGTGACCTTCTGCCCTGCCCTGTCCTGTCCTGTCCTGTCTCGTCTTGCCTGGAATATGGAGGCTGTACTGTAGTATACTCACTCTGTGCTCTTTATCCCTCTGTCCTACAGTATCTAGGATATGGAGGCTGTAGTATACTCAACCTGTACTCCCTCTGTCCTATCTAGGATATGGAGGCTGTAGTATACTCAACCTGTCCTCCCTCTGTCCTATCTAGGATATGGAGGCTGTACTCTCATCCTCTGCTCAACTGTAGTATACTCATCACTCTGCTGTGCTCTCTCTCTCTCTCTCTCTCTGTCTGTATATCCCTCTTTCTCTCTCTCTCTGTCTGTCTATCTCTCTCTCTATTGTAAGCAGAGTGCACCAGGGTACTGCTGAGAACTGGAGGCCAAACAAAAGGCTGATGCACACACAAATACACACACAAAACACACACACACACACACACACAAACACACACACACACAAACACACAGAAATACACATCCACACACACAAAAGGCTGCAACACATTTCTATTCCAGCCGCATGCCAACTCAGAGAAGGAGGCCAATGCTGAGACAGACCTCTTTCAGAGGAGGGCTCTGAAGGTGTGTGTGTGTGTGTGTGGTGCATGTAGCAGGACAGGAGGGATAGCCGATAGGGACCAGGAGACACGTTTCATATGGGTTTTGTGTGTGTGTGTGTGTTTTCTCCCTGATCTAACCCTTCTGGGCCACATCACAGTGGGACACACTGGCTAAGCTCTTTGCAGTATCAAGTCTGAAGAAAAAACTGACCGTCTAATTGCATTATTGATGTTGAATGCATTTGTGTGCAGAATAGAGAGCCCTTCAAAGTGTGACTAAAGAGTGATCAGCTGGTATGTGACACACACACACGCACACACACATGCACACACACACACACACACACACACACACACACAGAGAGACTGCACAGACATACAGAGAGAGAGAGAGAGAGACTGCACAGACATACAGAGAGAGAGAGAGAGAGACTGCACATACATACACACCTCCTGCTCTTCAGAGTCTAGGTTTGTGTTTCGGTCCACTCTGCGTCCACCTCTGCCTCCGTAGCTGGTTACAAAACTGACCCAGGGAACACTGAGCCCCTATTGTTCTGGTGCTCTCACTGTTGCTGCTCTCTCACATGCACATTCTACACACACACACACACAGGTGCACCCACACCCACACATGCACCTACATACCCACATACCCCCCCCACACACACACACAGGTGCACACACATAAATTTAAACACACACATTCTGGCAGAGCTGGTTGCCTGGAGGACATAGTATTTGGCATAGCTGTTGCATGCGGTGTGTATATGCGTGTGTTTTTGTGTGTGTGTGTGTGTGTGTGTGTGTGTAGGGTGCTGACACATTTGGTGTCAGAGCCAAGAGCCGATCTGGAAACAGCTCTCATGTCCGAGACAAAGAGCTTTAGTAGGAAATATGCACTCAACAAAACAAAGAGTTTTAGATGATGCAGTCTTCTACACTACTACCGGCAGAGTGATAACAAAACAGAGACTTTTAATTACGATATAACCCACAGAGATAGTAAAACTGTTTTCAATATTATTATTAGTAATATTATTAATAATACGAGTTTTGTCTGCCAAGGTGAATTTTTCAACTGCAGCTGTTAGAGCAAGTGGCCAACTAGGTAAGAATCATACACTGGATTTTGACACTAACTAAAACGTGTATCTGTATTGAACTTTACGTTGCTTTGCATGGGTGGAGGAGGAAGATGAGGAGGAAGATGAGGAAGGTGTGCGATATATACTGTATATAGATAGATATGGAGATAGAAAGGAAATGATGGTGTTACAGCAGTCATATGGGCAGCAATACTGTAGTCATAGTTACAACAGTCATATGGGCTGTGGTCATAGTTACAGCCGTCATATGGGCAGCAATACTGTAGTCATAGTTACAACAGTCATATGGGCTGTAGTCATAGTTACAGCAGTTATATGGACAGTAATACTGTAGTCATAGTTACAGCAGTCATATGGGCAGTAATACTGTAGTCATAGTTACAGCAGTCATATGGGCAGTAATACTGTTACAGCAGTCATATTGGCTGTAGTCATAGTTACAGCAGTCATATGGGCAGTAATACTGTAGTCATAGTTACAGCAGTCATATGGGCAGTAATACTGCAGCTACTGAAGGTAGAGTAACTTTAGAAAGCATCTCTTGAGCTGCTACAAGTAGGTTAACCTGGTCTGGGAAAAGGGCAGCTCTAGGGGGTTATGGAGTCTGCGGTGGAGAACTCAAGCAACTTTGCCACTATGCAGGCAGTGTAAGGATTAGAAGTTAATAACTTCCACATTCCTGCCCCGCGCACACAAAGGAAAAACCCCACATCAGCTCACGGGGGTTGATTGCTTGTTTTAATAATGAAAAAAAAAACATATTGCATGTAAGCAAAAACTCATTTGTGAACTCCTATGTTAATGTTCACCCTCATTGTGTGGAGGGAATGGGATGCTTATTTTGCTTTACTGAGACGAGAGTTGTACAGTATGTGTAGCAGAAACCACAAGTTGTTGTTGTGAGGGGAAAATGACAAAGATGGACTTTAACCTTGTGTTGTTTTGATTTGATACTTGTGTTTCTGTAAGATCTTACACTTTTGAATAGAGTAGACTCTTCTGTTAAAGCTTAACCTAGTTCGTAGTGTTCCATATAACTGATACTTTTATAGCAGTGTGAATTCATTCTTGGAAATCTCAGTTGAAAACTATCCTAGTTCTTAGAGTTCTTATTATTTGATACTTCTGTTGCGCTAACTGATGTTCAGATGGCAAATCATGTTGTATGACGATAGAAATGTTCTTAATGTCCTTGGTTCTTAATTAACTCATTGTATTGACCAAGTCGTGTATGTGCAGAGGTGTAATGATACAATAAGATTATGATACCGTACGAGGTATAAATGTGTGTGTAAGAAACAACTGATTGTCTCTTTGGTGCAGACTTTGTCTCTATATCCTGATTGCCTGATATTTGTGAAACCTCTCTGCCCAGAGATTAATATACTAACGAGGAAGACAAAACCTTATTTCAGACTCTCAGTATTTATTATATATATATATATATATATATATAATCTTTAAGCTAACATTTTTTCCACATAAATGGGGATGAGGATGCTTTCATGGCTGACAACGTCCGGATTTCGAGGCAAAGGTGACTGATCCTTCTGGGCCAAATTCCCCAGCCCCATAGTCTCCGCGTTGAGACCGAGTGGGGACGTAGTCTGAGGACCGGTCCTCCACAGGTGTTTCTGTACAGATCCTCAAAAGTGAACGCAAAACAACTGGCCAAGTCCTGTTCAATATCATCCATTCTTAGCAGTCAGCCCATTTGTACTGTTCAATATCATCCGTTCTTAGCAGTCATCCCATTTGGAGGAGAAGGTTTCCTTCTAAAGTCTTGTTTCTTAATTTACTTTATTCACATTTTCATTCAGGATCGGTTTACAGTAAATCACACAATGTTCTAATGCATTCAAAGTATTATCTCATAGTTCCACACAACATCCACAAGCATAGGTTGGGGAGGCAATGTGCTTGTGAACAGCTCCTCCAAGTGGTGAGTTGTTATCATTACACTTTCCAGCTTCAACATTAACATCTCACCTCAATCATAGACATTTGTGTCATATAAAACTCAACACGTAAACACTATGCTACCAATGTTGTTATAGATGATAGAAAAATATATTAGTAATACAATTATAGAATTGAGGAATTACAGTAAGTATACACATCAGCGTTAAAAACCTATCCTACGTGTCCAGTCCAGTTCTGTTGTATAAAACAGTGGTCATTTTACAAATGTAATTACAAACATTTTTAACTCTGCCAACACAGTCATAGCAGCATTCAGACTGTATTCAGAAAATCACACACACATAACACATCTTCCCTTATTTCAGCGTACCACTACACCCTACTCATATGTTCTGTAGGGGCAAATGTAGGTGGACATCCCGGCTTCGGACAGTAGAAGTCCTCTCACACAGTATTTGGGTTTCCCTTTGCAGCTCATTCAAAGGTTGTATGGACTTTCATGAAATTTCAGCACAAGGACATGCACGATCTGTGTGCGTTTCCATCCACTGTTTTATGCTAAATTAAATTATAAAATTAAATCACTTAAAAATGGTAAAGCTTGTGGGATTGATGTAATCTCCTCAGAAATGCTTAAAGCAACACCAAAGAGTTTTTTGCACCTCAAAATAATGTTTCCAAAATCGTTTCAGTGGTTCATCAACTCGTAAACAGGGTGAACGGCACTTCTGCATTCGCTTCGCGGCCCTCTATCAGCTATAACCGCACTATGTAAGTTTGCCAGATTGGGTAGCGGATCTGTAGTTCGATGGAATGAGACATAAGAAACTACAAATTTGACTTGCATCTGAAGTCGCAATACATCGTACTTTCATAAAATCATGCAACATATTCTACCTTGTCTGTGGACATTGTTATTTGCAAAGCCGGTGCTGGATAAACAAATAGTGCGTTTGACAGAGGAAAAGTTCTTTGGTGTTGCTTTAAGCATAGTACTCCACTGACAAGAGAAGCAATCCTCAAACTGTTCAACCTGGTTATGGAGAACAGGATATTATCCTAGGGTATGGAACCAAGGATTGATAACCCCAGTATATAAAAATGGTGATAAAATGAACCCAAATAACTATCGTGGGATCTGTGTCACGAGTATTCTTGGTAACATTTTCTGTAATATACTGAAAACAAGAATAGGTCTACAAGAAAGCCTTGATATTCTCGAAACATATAGCAAAAATTGGGCATTACCTATTAATACTGACAAAACAAAAATAATAGTTTTTCAAAAAAAAAAAAAATCAGGAAAAGAAACCAATTTTAAAATTGGGGAAACTGCCATAAAGCAAGTATCACATTATAACTATTTAGGACTTACAATAACGTCATCAGGAAGGTTTAATCTGGCATCAAAAAACCTGGCTGACAAAGCACGAAGGACATATTTCTTAATTAAAAAACAGCTTAATAAATTCAATCCACCAACTAAATTCTGGCTCAAGATTATGGACTCCATTATCAAGCCTATTGCTCTGTATGGCAGTGAGATTTGGGGACCCCTGTACGGGCTTGATTATAAAAAGTGGGATAAGGGCCCAACTGAGTTACTGCACCTACAAATCTGTAAAGATGTCTTGGGTGTACATAGAACATCATCCAACTTGGCCTGCCGCTCTGAGTTGGTGAGGTTCCCTTTACTTATCGACATCGACAAAAGGGCCTCCAAATTTTGGTTACATCTGGCAAAAAGCAATGCTGGCACATACCACCATAAGGCTTTCAAGCACAAGTCCCTTACCCAGAAGTGTGACCCCTTATTCCAAATTGCAAACAAAAATAACAAACAACCTAAGTCACATGACAAAATCTATACTGAAAGAAATTGACAACACAAATCAGATGCATTATACTAAATTCTGGAAGGAAGAAATAAAAAAACTTTGCTTTGGCACTGTAGCTTTGGCAACAGTGACTTTACTCATTCATGCCAATAAAGCACCATTTGATTTGATTTGATTTGATTGAGACATTCTCATAATCGAGGCGTTCTGATCAGCTACGGTATCAGAATGCTCAGAGCCTGGGACGTGTGATTACGAGATTTTTTTATATAGAAAGAAGAGTATAGAAAATTCACATTCATTTTACTAAATGATGTGCTCATTTCACTAAATCATGCGCTCATTTTACAAAATCGTGTGCACATTTTACAAAATCGAGTTCTTGTTTTAATTAATAAATAGTGTGCTCATTTGAATTATTTCCCCACATTTTATTCACAGAAACAAGCAGCAGCAGCACAACAGGGTGTTGCACTTTGTAGAAGGTCCCTATGCCCTCCTCCTGATAGTCTGCTGCACATACAGTAATATACCTTATGGGGCCTGGAAAGTGTCATGGCGCGATTGGCTTTGTATATCAAGAGAACATGCGCTCGTTTTACTAAATTGTTGGGCTCGTTTTACTAAATGGTGCCCTCATTTTTGGATTGTGCACTCATTTCAGTAAATCTCAATTAGTCAAATGAGTGCACTATGTGCATGAAAACGTTTCATGTAAACCCAGCTTTCTCTTCGTCAGCTAGTCCATTATATCACCTGTTGAGTGTTAAGTGCACTGGTAGAAGCAATACGTGGTAGAACTTTTACTTTTTTGAAGCTGGGATGTCCACCTCTGACATTGCAGCTGACCTTCAACAGCAACAGCAACAGCAAAGGTATGTAACCATGGAAATTAACCAGTCTTTAACCAGACAGACTGAGTAGCCTACTTGGCAGTATGATGCAATACTGTACATATTTCTGTCAGAAATGTATAGTTGACAAACATGATGCAGGAAAGTGTCCCTCTCATGGTCCACTCGTCAACAGTTTTGTTTTTGATAATATAAAACTAACACGCTACACCTTTAAGTACCAGTCTTTCCTCTGAGCCTCTCAGATGGAGGTCTCACTCTTCAGCTCCTCTTTGCTCTGGTCCCCGTCGGGACAGCTGTCCTTGGGCAACCCATTGGCACCCTGCCCCTGGCCCTGCCCGTTGGCCAGGGCCCTCAATGCCAGCTTCCGCTGCTGCTTCACCAGGGTGCGGTAGAGCACGGCCCACAGCAGGTAGGACAGAGCGTACAGCCCGTAGATCAGGCCCAGGAAACGAGACCTACAGGGCACAGCAGAGAGAGAGAGAGAGAGAGAGAGAGAGAGAGAGAGAGAGAGAGAGAGAGAGAGAGAGAGAGAGAGAGAGAGAGAGAGGGAGAGGAGAGAGAGAGAGAGGGAGAGAGAGGGGGAGGGAGGAGGGAGAGGGGAGAGAGAGAGGGCGAGAGAGAGGGCGAGAGGGAGAGAGAGAGGAAGAGAGAGAGGAAGAGAGAGAGGAAGAGAGAGAGAGGGTTACATGGTGAGTGGATGAGGCACAAGGCACAGAGGGAAATGAACACATAAACGGTTAGAGAATGTATAACACAGAAACGGTTAGAGAACGTAGAACACAGAAACGGTTAGAGAACATAGAACACAGAAACGGTTAGAGAACGTAGGACACAGAAACGGTTAGAGAGCGTAGGACAGTGGATCCATCGGTCTCATTTCACCTAAAGGCATCTGTGTCGTAGATTCTGCAGGCCCCCTGACCCCCACACCTCTTCACTCCCCACTTCAGACACGTCTGGTCGATGAGCGCTCCAAAGTAGATGGGTGGGGGGATACCACCTGCAAAGGCACAACACAGGCGCAGAATGTCACAACATAGACGCACAATGTCACAACACAGGAACACAGACGCACAATGTTAATTAGTTGTAATTAATTAATAAATCAATTAATCATTGGTTGCAGCCCTAATCTGCCATATCTTAACATCACAGATACATCTGATAGCATCATAATGTCACAATGTTTGATGTAAAGTACATTTACATATTTTATTTATATATATATATATATATATATATATATATATATATATATATATATATATATATGTGTGTGTGTGTGTGTGTGTGTGTGTGTGTGTGTGTGTGCAACATATACTTGGGGACAGGAGGTAAACTAATGTACTCTGTGCTCTACTTTAACTCCAGTACAACACTGTAGTCATAGTCCTTATTCTTTCATGACACATTTGACAGTGCTGGTCCACAGCCCTTAAGCCCTTACCAAGGGTCCTGACTATCAGCGTCTGCATCCCTAGAGCCAGCGACTTCAGATCAGGAGCTATGGATCTGGAACACAGAGTCATATTCAATCAATATTATTAGACAATAGGGTATTATGTGTGTTTTTGGAGAAATTATAAACCCAATGATGCAATTGTATTTTTTATCATGCCCTATTAACAAAAATCACTCCCCAGTCTTTAATAACCTACCCATTTGATAATTATGTATATAATTGGAAACTACAGTATAAAATGGAAAGTAAAATGTGAAATTAAACAAATGTTAAGAACTACATCGCATTTATTAGATTGTATCTCATGTTATCAAATCGCACCGAATCATTCTCTATTTAAATGTATTGTTTCTGAATTGTATCGTAGCTTATGCATCTAGATACGCATCAAATCGTCTTATAAGGGAGAGATGCACATAGTAATAATGGTTATTACGTACTGAATTTTTGTCATTTATCGTTACAGAGTTTATAAACATGCCTCCATAGTTGGCTGCAGCAACTCGAGCTAGGTAGAACCGATTGTTTTCGCTCTTGTTCGTATTGTCAGTAGGGGGCAGCCGTGGCCTACTGGTTAACGCTTCAAACTTGTAACCGGAGGGTTGTCGGTTCGAACCCCGACCAGTAGGCACGGCTGAAGTGCCCTTGAGCAAGGCACCTAACCCCTCACTGCTCCCCAGAGCCGCTGTTGTTGCAGGCAGCTCACTGCGCCGGGATTAGTGTGTGCTTCACCTCACTGTGTGTTCACTGTGTGCTGAGTGTCTTTCACTAATTCACAGATTGGGATAAATGCAGACCAAAATTTATGTGACAAATCCTTTAATGGGCTTGCCTGCTTTCATGATCAAGTCATCACAGTTAATGGCATGTTAGAGATGTAATACCTTCAACCTTTACCGGGATAATGTAACTAGACGGGTACAGATGGTTAATTTAGAAACAATTAAGGGAAATAATGATTCATTGTAATGGGAAAGGCTATTTTGTGCTGAATTACAGTAGTTAGCTACACTTACGTAAGTCATTCATCGGTTTAGAGTTCAGCAGGTTGATGGCGCTAATTATGGCTATTTTGATCATGAAAGCAGATAAGCTTGTGTCAGGGAGTGACTCCCTCGACCCCCAAGACACACACACACACACACCCCCTTACCTGAGCAGGACAATGTAGCCAGGTGTGGCTCCACAGGCAGACACAAACGCACCCACCACCGACACACCCATGTACCACTTGAACATGGTGTCGCAGTCGCTCTTGCGCGGGCACTGACCCAGGGTGGCGGACATGTTGGCAGGGGGCATTGCCACCTCTAACACACACGAGCAGTTGTGGAAGATCTAGAGGAGAGTAAACAACCATGGATGAAACACCTTCAAACATTCCTATAGAAATGCAACTGCAGGGAGGTGTGGTAGGCTGTGTGTGTGTGAGAATGGAGGCAGTGAGTGAAGGTGAGGGGAATGGGCTCAAAGACTCAACGGCGTTAATCACCAACACACAAAACAACAGAGACAGCTAGAGGGTGCTTAAGGCTGTCAGACGTTGATAGAGGTGTGTGTGTGTGCGTGCACATGTGTTTGGGGCTTTGTGTAAGTGTGTCTGTCTCTGTCTCTCTCTCACTCTGTGTGTGTGTGTGTGTATGTGTGTGTGCACGTGTGTTTGGGGCTTTGTGTAAGTGTGTCTATCTCTCTCTCACTCTGTGTGTGTGTGTGTGTGTGTGTGTGTGTGTGTGTGAGAGAGTTTGGTTTTGTTTGACTGCCTACTGTATGTGGGTTTGTAACAATATTTGTATCTACAGTCTACAGTAATCTACAGTATGTTGGCTTTTTGCCACCTCAGATATACGCAATGCAGTATGTGTCTCAATACTATTGGCGTGTGTGTGTGTGTGTGCATGTGTGAGTGTGTGAGTACTCACCATCTCCTTTCCGAGTCCGGTGGACGTCTGGCACCCTGCCAAGCACGGGCTGGCGTAGGTGATGCCGTTGTGGGCACACACTGGGTCCCAGTGCTTTATGGAGCAGGAGCAGCCGCGGTTACACTGGGAGAGCAGCGAGCTCTGCTCATAAGACAGCTCTGGAAGACTGGGACAGGGAGACAGACTAGAGTTAGCACAAGCACAGAGCCATAACTATCACCATAACCATACCAATGAGACCATGTGATAGCAGCAGAAACA
The DNA here is from genome assembly GCF_017589495.1 of Alosa alosa. Lineage (NCBI taxonomy): Eukaryota > Metazoa > Chordata > Actinopteri > Clupeiformes > Clupeidae > Alosa > Alosa alosa. The sequence continues at coordinate 30,382,351 of NC_063205.1, read as the reverse complement.
CACACACACATATACAGACATGCAAACACACACACACACAGACATGCAGACACACACACACACATACTGACCCCTGGTAGTTGATAGTCAGCCCTGCAACCTGAGAATTGTCACACTGCATGAAGTACTGTGACAGCATCAGGCAGAAGGACACGAACGAGGCGGTGAGCGAGATCCGTGCTGCGCCGATCACGGTCAGTTTGAAGCGCTTCATGATGAAGCCGCCCGTGATGATGCCCAGAGCCACCGCAGGTAGATTAAACATGCCTGGCAGGGAGGGAAAGCACAGCAAACCAGCAGGGATTGATTCATAAAGTCGGGGAGATTCACAACCAAAGTCCTTAAAGGGGTCTTCCACCATTCCTGTATGCCCCCATCTTGCTCTTCGGGCAGTTATCGGGCAGCTATTTTCCTACTCAAGTGAATTAAGAGGCATACAGGAAGGGGCGGGATATACATGTAGGATTCTTTGAGTGCTCATTAGAAAGTCTCTGGTACAACAAGGAGACATGGGAAACTAAAGTAAGAGTACAACCACATATTTGTTGCATCCACTCATTTAAAGCTGCAGTTAGAAAGTCTGACAGATTGATGGGACAAAATTTTGAATGTTTACAACTCTCATGCCCCTCCCCCACTACCACCGAGCACCCTCTCATCAAGTTTGTGCTCGTCAGTGCGCACTAGACTGCACCAGACTGTGATTGACAGTCAGATCTCACACAGCCCTGCTCTGATTGGACCAGAAGTACCGGGAGCTGTGGACAAAGATTGTTAAGGCGGAGCAAGATATTTCATCAGGAGCCACTTCCGGGAACCGGATCATGCGGGGGGTCAAAATCCCCTTTATGCAGAGCAGAGGCAGCGACTGCTCCATTGAAGTCTATGGGCATAGCTCAGAATTTCACCACATATGCTAAGGTCTTGGTTCTATAGAGTTAGGAATGTGAATTTCGGGCACGTTTTCATGATCCTCAAATCCTTCTGAACATTTCAGGTACATTTTTAGCATTTTTGAGCATTCCAGTGGGGAGAAAATTGACCTTATATCAGGTGTGCGCCGGTTATTTATGCAGCTGCTGTTGGCCGGTTGCAACGTACGCTCGTCAATACGTCATCGACACGCCTCTTTATGCAGACAGGATTCGATCCCCATTTCGCGCCCATAGACATGAACTACGATGAAGTATCTTGCTCCGCCTTTACAATCTTTGCTGTGGATTTTTGCAAAACAAATAACAGGCTCTAGACATAGGCGGAGTTTGACATTCGAGCCAGACAAAAAAACTAATTGTAGCAGCTGAGACCTGGCCTACCACTTGGGGAACACAGCATGAGCACATACTGTATAAGGAGAAAACAAATATGCTAAATAAAGATATATATAATTACATTGTAACAATTTAACAATTCATCCTTATGAAATCCAATGCAGCAAGGCTATCTTGAAACTCAATAGACAGGGGTGTCGCCTATAGCAGTTGAAAACATTTGGGGCGCCCATATAGAGTCTGGTTGCTGCTCACTTTTGATAAATGAATCCACCGCCTCTAGCCTCATTTGCACCACATTGATTGAATATTTTGTACAATCATACTTTGTCAATTAAAGAATATAATGACCTGTTGCCATTTCTGTTTGCTATTAAAAACGAACTATATAGTATAGCCACCTAGCAGAGTGGAGTTTTAAATAACAAGATGCATCGGTTCATTACGCTTAGCTTAAAGAGAACGAGTCATTGAAAACTCAAATTCGATTCTACAAAGGTAAAGTAAGTAATGTCGCTTTCGATGTGAAGGATCACAAGAGAAGAAAACCTGGCTGCTCCCATCATCAACCGCAGCCTGTTCCTTATATTATTGTTGTGTTATTTAAATTATTTTAAAAATATCTGGTCATGCCAGACGTATTTCACTATTTTTTTAAACAATAAAATTACCCGTTTCCACCAGGGGAGGCCGTGCTCCCCCTGCCCCCCCACAAACTCCGCGTATTGTGGTGGAGGTAGAAGTGCAGGTTTTTTTTCTAAAACTGGCTGATTTATGTTGTTCTGTAGGAGCCAGTGTCGCCTTAATACCGCCTGAGGCCCCTGGGCTATATATTTTAAGCCCCCAAACAGCAAAAAATAATCATGATTAAATGATACCCGGCCCGCGATCTGACCCGCCTTACATAACGTGCGCTTTTGGTTAATATAGCCTATAACATGCAGTGTAGCCGATCATTATTGAGCCTATGTAAAACCTTTACATAAACAGCAACAGAAAGCCCTCCTTAATCACGTCAGCCTACCCCTGACATCGCTTTTCAAAAAGGCTAGCCTACTGCACGAAAACAAGCGTTGAACTCTTACAACACTGGCTGGCTAAGTTAAAAGATGCGTTAGGCTCCATGGACGTTTCAAGCTTTTCAAAAGTGCATGTGTTTGTCGTGTTGGGGTGTTCCCCAGGAGGTTCTTTGAAATTCTGTCCACTTAACACACCATTTTAACGCAGCTTGGGAGGGACATAAATACTTTTAGCCTACAGAACAAGCAGCTGGCTCATGTGACGTGAACATTGGCTACCCTATGCATTACTATACTACCCTACATGGAGACATATCTCACGTTAACAATGGAGAAAACATAACATAGGCTATTATTTGTGCGAATGGGTTAGCACAAACTTAGCTTTTGGTGAACGGAGATGCTGATCACTAATAAACAAAATACATGCTTTTAAAGCCCTTTCATTGCCAGGCTATTTGCTACGATATTTACCTGCGGTTTTCATGGACAGTTACAGGAATCCACGTCATTCGTTTATGTTGCTTCAATCCTAGCAGTTATCTCCAGAGTTTGTAAGTTTGTCTGTCTGTCAGTCAGTCAGTCTCCTCTAGCTCCTCTACACACCCGTTGGAATTCATTAAGTTTTGTTACATTTTGTTACACTTTAGAAGAGAAGACAAAGGGGGCCTCTGCATGGATGTCATTGTAGAGCAGTGCGATGTGCTCAATAGGCCTTTATCACGGCAGCCGAAGTAGGAAGTGAACAGCCCTGTTCCTGTGTGAGCACAGGTGTTTCTAATTAAGAGTCAGATTCGGCCACAGTTACTTCAACCAGAGGCCTCGTTAATGTTTTTAGGAACACCTGTGGTTTGCCTGCCAACAGGAAATTGAACAGCCCTGCTTCAGCTGCCCGTGGGCTGCCGTGATAAAGGCCTATTAGGCTAGCTCCAGAGTAGGCTATGACTGACGCCGCAAATACGGACACGGCCGTTTAATATTATTGATTATCATTATTATTATTAGGAGGCCCCTCATTGGTTGAGGCCCCTGGGCTGAAGCCCAGGTAAGCCCCTGCATTAAGGCACCAGTGGTAGGAGCATAGTATTGGTTTCAGGGAATATGATCAAAAAAATCTTGCCAACTGCAGCTTTATGAAGTTGCTTCTAATTAGCACTTCTTCACAGCCAGGTAAAACGGCCAAATAGTGAAATCACCTGTGCTAAGTATACAGGTAGAATAAATATATGGTAGGACATTATTTACCTGACAAAGTGTGTGTGTGTGTGTGTCTGTCCTTCCGTTCGTCCGTGTGTGTTTGTGGAGGGGTTGTCGATGTGTCCCCTACCAGCATTATGTTTCTCTAACCATGCCAAGGATTTGACCTAATTTGTGCGAAAGTTGAAGCTCTTTTTTATCTAATCATGTTTAAGTGGGGTTTAACAAGCTATGCAATCACCTCTGTACACAGTCCCTAGACTAGACTAAAGAGCAGGTGGCTCCTCCTCCTAACGTCATGAGTGCTCTTTGGTGGAGAGACTTAGTGTGTGTGTGTGTGTGTGTGTGTGTGTGTGTGTGTGTGTCTTTACCTATGAGTAAGATGGCCTTTGAGGGGGACTGTCCGTACGTCTGCTCCATAAACTTGGGCTTGAAGGTGATCATTCCGATGAAGCCGTTGACGGCCACCAGGGACGTGCAAATGATGAGGTTGTACACAGAGTTACTGAACAGCCTACGCAGCGAGGGCAGGAAATCTGCGGGACAAGCAGAGTAATTCACACACTTCTTACAATTAACTTTCTTTATCATGACAGTTCTTTTTTACTTTCATTTTATGTAATCCACCAAGAATACCCTGTTTAGTCCTATAAATAACGGTAAGACTTTGTCTACGACAGACTTGTTGCTCTCATGCTTGCCTAGGATGCTTGTGTGTTAGTAACCTGTCTCCGGCATCGTGAATAAGCTTTGTACTCTGCCGTACGGTCGGCTTGCCTATGCGTTACTTTTTTGCCTCTTTGTGGATTAATACTTAACTTTTACCACTCTTCCACTTTCTCTATCTACCACCATCTCCTTCGACTACATCTTGACTAGCACTTAAACGTCTGCTCTCTTATTGTAGTCATATGCTCTATTATAATTGTTAACTAAGGTCTCCTTTACAATGTAGTTTGAATGTTATTCCTTATTTTGTAATCTGTTTGGATCATAGACTGTATACATTCTTTGGATACAAAAGCATCTGCAAAATAAATCAAATGTCCTTGCCCCTACGTGTCATAAAACATGTGAGGAAACAAGGAAGGACTCCCATAAGTATGTAGGTTCCCCGAACAGATAAACAAGAACTCTCACTGACTCTTCCCTTTAGCCAGTGGTGCCATGGAGACCAAAAAGATGTGCTTTCACTCTCACTGACTCTTCCCTTTAGCCAGTGTTGCCATGGAGACAAACAAGATGTGCTTTCACTCTCACTGACTCTTACCTTTAGCCAGTGTTGCCATGGAGACAAACGAGATGTGCTTTCACTCTCACTGACTCTTCCCTTTAGCCAGTGTTGCCATGGAGACAAACACGATGTGCTTTCACTCTCACTGACTCTTACCTTTTAGCCATTGCTGCCATGGAGACAAAGAGATGTGCTTTCACTCTCACTGATTTCCCTTTAGCCATTGCTGGCATGGAGACAAACGAGATGTGCTTTCACTCTCACTGACTCTTACCTTTAGCCATTGCTGCCATGGAGAAAGGCGTCTCCATTTTGGCGGCAGCGGCTGCCTCCTTATTACCCTCCTGGGGCACAAAGTTGGCGTGCTCCTCGAGTGCCACTCCATTGCTGGTCTTCTTCTGTTTCTGGCCCTGCTTGGGCAGAGACTTGGGCAGGAACCAGAAGGGGATGCCGGCGAGCAGCATGATGCCACCGGTGAGGATGAAGCCCATCCACCAAGCGCCCACCCAGCGTGAGTCCTTATGGTCAATAGCCACCGTGTCTGAGGAGAGAACCAGAACCATGCTTCAGTGTTAGAGCACACACACACACACACACACACACACACAAAGTCACACACCCACACACACACACACCCACACAAAGACACACACACACACACACACACACACACACACACACACACACACACACACACACACACACACAGCACTATCCAGCGGGGCCCAACCCAGTGGTTCTTCTATTAAATGGAGTGTTGGGACACACAAAACTTTTGAGCTCCCACAATAGTCCATCTCATATTAAGAGACCACAATAGTCCATCTCATATTAAGAGACCACAATAGTCCATCTCATGTTAAGTGAACACAAAGTTGTGGAACCTCATTTTCGAGTTTCCGCTGTACAATGTAGAGCTGGGGAACATAGAACCCTTTGGCTCATAGGGCCTGGGAACATAAGAACCTAGAATTGGGGAAAATAGGGCCGTAGGGACATAGGGCTCCGAGAACATCAGACCCAAAAACCAGGGAACATAGGACCCTGAGAGCATAGGATTGTAGAACTGAGGAATGTGTGCCTTTTGTCATGATCCCATTAGGTTCCATGATCGTCTGGGGAACATATGACCCTGGAAACATAGAATGAACATTAGATCCTGGGGAACATTAACTTATTCCAGAGTGAGGTAATTGATGACTTGCAAAGCAAAGCTTTGAACTTAGAACTTAGAACCCTGGGAACATAGCACTCTACAAATGGGGAACATACTGTATGATCCTGGGAACATAGAACCCTGAGAACATAGAACCCTCAGAACATTGGACCCAGGGAACATGAACTTATTTCAGTGTGAAGTAATTGATGGTTCACAAAAAGCTTTCAAAACCGTAAAATGCCCAAGTGTCCATTTAAAGCAACACCAAAGATTATTTTGCACCTTAAAATAAACGATTTCCAAAATCGTTTCAATGGTTCATCAACTCATAACAGGGTGAAAAGCACTTCTGCATTCGCTTTGCAGCCCTCTATCGGCTATAACCGCACTATGCAAGTTTGCCAGATCGGGTAGCGGATCGAATGAGAAACTACAAATTTGACTTACTTCTGATGTCGCAATACATCATACTTTCATAAAATCATGCACCATACTCAACCTTGTCTGTGGACATGGTTATTTCCAAAGCCGGAGCTGGATAATCAAATAGCGTGCTATTAGTTTTCAGACTCAAAATGGGCACGTTTCTCATCAGCCTGTGTGTGTGTGCGCCAGACTGACCAAGAACTAGGTCAGCTGGTCAGACATTAGCTGCGGAGTTGAGTCATTGTTTTAGCTGATGTTTTCTATCATCAGGTGTGTTGAAAAACACTGATTTAGAATTATGTAGAACTTTAATATTTAGAAGACTTGACTATAGTATTTATTCAAAACATTGCTATCAATCTCACATAGCCACCTTAAATGTTAATGAAATGTTGTCCTCATGGGAAATAGATAGACATGCTACACCAACACACCATATTAGAAGATAAAAAAGGACAAGTTGTGTTGTCTTGGCTTGGCTTGCCTGGTCAAGCTTGATTGCAACAGAGGTGTTCTTTGGTCTTTTCTCATCGGGATTCCTAACTTTAATTAGTGGGATCTGTGTAGCCATTGGTTTGCCAAGTCTGACTGCTACAGAGGTGTCCTTGATCCTCTGGTCTTTCCTCATATCGGGATTCCTCGTTTAATTACTGGGAAGTGTGTAGACAAAGTAAACAATGTAAGATAGCTTGCACTTTGTACACTTGACTTGTGTAACTAGTGGAGTCCAGGCAAAGGGATATCACGCTTATACAGCCCTATCACTGACCTGTGACACAGTCACCACCTCTCTCTCTCTCTTTGCCTTTCTCTCTCTCTCCTCTCTCTCTATGCATCTCTCTCTTTATTTCTCTCTCCTCTCTCTCTATGCATCTCTCTATTTCTCTCTCTTTCTCTCTCTTTCTCTCCCCTCTCTCTCTCTCTCTCTCTCTCTCTCCCTCTTTCTCAGAGTTTGTTGCTGCATTGATTACTAGAGGGGTGCTCAAACCCCGGGTCATCACTGATACGGATCTGTGGCTAAGGGTCATGGCTTCGGCTTGTCTGCATTGTGACTGGTGTGTGTGTGTGTGTGTGTGTGTGTGTGTGTGTGTGTGTGTGTGAGTGTGTGTGTGTTTTGTAAGATAGAAAGGAGGTGCTAGTCCTTGAAATAGGTTGTGTCTATGATCTGTACATGGACATACCCTTTTTTGAAAAAATTACTAACTTCCTTGCAAAGATTAGTGACCTAGGCTATGCATGTAAGTTTGTACATGGTGGTGTAGGCGATGCTTTATGTACATTTGAATGTCAAAGCTGTGTCATCTCTGAGAATATTTTAATCCTTTCTGTAAGAAATTTGATTGGTGGATTCAAATAAAGAAATCAAATGTGTGTGTCTGCTTACATAGGAAACACACACACACACACACACACACACACACACAGACATCTGAACCTGATTATTATGGCACCTTCAGCCTGGAGAGTGATAAAGGGAGGAGAAGGTAAAAGAACATACCGGCAGTGCTGGACCACAGTGAGTGGACACACACACACACACACACACACACACACACACACACACACACACACACACACACACACACACACACACACACACACACACACACACACACACACACACACACACACACACACACACACACACACACACACACACTCAGACACACACACACACACACACACACACACACACACACACACACACACACACACACACATACACACACACACACACAGGGAGGAGAAGGGTGGAGCACACACCTGAATCCACAGTGCCGATGTCCACATAGATTTTTGCACAGTAGGACCCCAAAAGGTAACCAAACATGGGACCCATGATCCCCACCGTCTGGATACAGGCTAGCAGAGAGAGAGAGACACACACACACACAACACACACAAAGTGAGATAGAGAGAGAATAGAGAGAGAGAATGAGAGAGAGAGAGAGAGAGACACACACACACAGAGTGAGACAGAGAGAGAGAGAGAGAGAGAGAGAAGGAGAGAGAGAGAGAGATCAATATGCAGTATTTTCAGAAATGTAAAACCATCCTTTTTGATGTCTTAAAATCCTTTGATCTGAATGATTGTCTTTATTTATCACATTTTTGCTATCATAATACTTCCACTATACCCTGGAAATCCAGAGTTCTCGCGAGAGCACAATTTGAATTGTGCCCGCAAGATACTCTGGCCACGAGCAATGATCCAAATTTCTTCTATCTCTCGAGCGAGAGGGACCAATCAAATCGGTGTAGGCAGGACAAAGGCGAGCTACACTGATGACTGACACTGATGAATTGTTGTGATTGGTCGTAGCGTTATCCAACTGCGTGCAGTGAGAGTTTCAAATGCATGCTTGGTGCCGCCCCTCAAATTGGGCCATTTTCATTACTCGTGGCCAGACCCTTAATCTGAAAGATTCCAGGCTCTGGTTTACCAGGCTACTTCCACTAAACATTGAGTGTTTAATTGCTTTAATTATGGTGTTAAACGGAATAATAAGAGATATGCATTTATTTCATGTTATCAACCAGAGAGAAGAAATACTCTTTTCTGATTGGCTGGTTGGGTGGCTATTAGTTCTGAATAATGGGACACCTATGAAGTAGATCTGGTAAAAAAAAAGTTCTTTGCCTCTCACCCTCGTCCATTAATTATGTACAACAGGACACCTGGCCTGAGGGAGCGCTGACAATAAAAGGCCAGGGTTTAGTGGAGACTATTGGAGACTATTGGAGACCTGCTGGTGCCCTAGTGAACACCTGAGGACGTTGGTCTTACCCAGGTAGAATGCCGTGTTCTCCTCACGGGCGAAGTCGTCCAGGTAGGACACCCCCAGGGGCATGATGGGAGTCTCGCCGATGCCCCGTAGCATGTTCCCCATGAACACATAGATCCACATGGACGAGCCGGATGCTTTCTCACACTCTACGCACACACACACACAGGTAAGACAGGGAGAGGACAGGTGAGATGGGAGAGGGGATGCAGGAGAGGTAGTGGACAGGTAACACAGGTGCAAGACTGCTGAGACAGGTATGAGAGAAGTACTGGACAGGTAAGGCAGTATGAGAGAGGTGAGACAGGTAGAGGACAGGTGAGACCGACACAGGAAAGGTGAGACAAGGAGAAACTGATTAGATACAAGACAGGTGATACAGGTAGAAGATAGAAAACAGGTCAAATAGGCAGAGGACAGGTTTGACCAGTTGGAGACGGGTAGAATAGAGGACAGATGACTGGACAGTTGAGAAACCAGGACAAAGAGAGAGGACACCTGAGACAGGTGAGTGGGCAGGACATGAGACACCTGAGACAGGTGATTGGGCAGGACATGAGACACCTGAGACAGGAGAGAGGGCAGGACATAAGACACCTGAGACAGGTGAGAGGGCAGGACAGGAGGTCCTTGTAATACCTGCTTGGTTCAGAGCGGACGGTGGCTCGTCCTCCTTGGCCTGCTCCGCACTGCTGAGACACGGCAGGATGGTCTGGCTAGAGTTGACCTCTACAGACTGGGAGATGGTCGTCTCATACTTATACCTACACCACACACACACACACACACACACACACACACACACACACACACACACACACACACACACACACACACATATATGCACAGATGTAAGTCATGCTTGATCTTAGTGATTGGCGTGTGGATATACCAAACAGAATATTGACAGGCCTGTTCTTGGACTGACTCTATTGACTGACTGTAATGAAGGAGTTTAGTTCTAATTGCTTAACATAAACAAATCTGGGAAGTAAATCTTTTTCAGTTTATGAGCTTTTCAGGAAGCACAATAGAGAGATTACTAATGGCCTTGATCTCTGTTAAAAGCCAATGGGTCTTTATCTCCATAAACGACAACTACACCACTAATTAGCTTTAAAAGGCTTTGGGTGAGTGTGTGTGTGTGTGTGTGTGTGTGTGTGTGTGTGTGTTTGTGTGTTTGCAGAGCATTTACAGGGGGTATTAATTGTCAGGACTCTGTGAATGTGTCATGGTTGTTTAAACAGACATTTGAGAAGAGGGTAAAGTCAAATTGACCTTTGCAGCTTTGAAGTAGTCCATACATCTGAACACCCATATTGTGTCTTGACATGTAAGGCTGACTTATACCACAGGTATGAAATACACAGGTGACCTATAAAGCAGACACTGTGGAGTGTGTGTGTGTGCGTGTGTGGGCGTAGAGGTGGAAAAAGTTCTAAAATATTTTATATATATATATATATATAATACACAGACCAATACTTTGATGAAATATTACTCAAGAACAAGTCAAATTTGCAATCTGAAAATGTACTCAAGTAAAAGTAAAAAGTAGTTCATTTAAAATGTACTTTAAGTAAAAGTTACTTTTTTTTGGGGCATTTTAGTGTGGCTCAGCCAGAGTCTAGACCTAAATCCGTCACAAAAGTGAGCACAAGGCCAGACTAGAGTGATGGCAAATAATTCCTGCCTCAAAAACCTGTTTGCTGCTAAAAAGGTGTGGTCTACAATCATTGTGGAGACATAGAGGGGCATGTGGCAGTGTCATTTTCAATCAGAACAAACATATTGGTCAAGAGAAAATCTACATTAAATACATTTTTGCCTGGGGTATGAATCATTTTGTTCTTAACTGTATGTGTCTGTGTGTGTGTCTGTGTGTGTGTGTGTGTGTCTGGTGTGTTTGTGTGTATGTGTGTATGTGTGTGTGTGTGTGTGTGTGTGTGTGTGTGTCTGTGACTCACGGTCCCTGAAGGAAGTGTGGCATGGCGGTGCAGAATGATCCGGCGGCCATGATGAGGCATCCTGCTCCAATGAGCCGTGGACGATGCATCTTCGCCCCGAAGTAGCTCACAAAGGCGATGACCAGCAGGTTACCTGAGGGGGCAATCAATCAATCAATCAATCAACCAACCAACCAACCAATCAATCTCTCACTCAATCAAATTGCTTTTGAATCCGTCAGTCAGAAGTACTATGGTTATAAGATTAGATTAAACCAGTGTTTCTCAAACTTTTTCACCTAGACCACCTAGCTAAAAGTAGACCTACAACAGTATATTACACAATAGACCCACTCACTGAACAACCTTGCTTATTGTCTTTGCACCTTGCTTATTGTGTCTGAGAATTCATATGATTTAAACTGGCATAGCTTCCATGGGCAGTGTTGCAGAACTGTTTGGATTTACATACAAGTTGGTTCAATATTGCAAACAACTCATCTATATTATATTTTACGCTGCTCGTGGACCACTATCTATCTGTCTGTCTGTCTGTCTATAGCTATCTATCTATCTATCTATCTGACTAACTAACAATCAACCCATCACAGTCAAGTATGGTGTGTGTGTGTGAATCCTCACCAACTTCAAAGCCGCCATCGATGACCCCGATGATGGAGCTGGGGATGTCGAAGCGTCTCTCGATCTGAGTGACCGAGCTCTTCATATAGGAGCCCCCGAACGCTTTAGCAAAGTAGACGAACGACATCGACATCAGGAACAGCTGCAGGAGGTAAACACACACACACACACACACACACACACACACACACACACACACACACACACACAATGTTAGCCAAAATGAGCTAAGCAAAGAACAGATCAAATTATTTACATCACACTTGCTAAAAATAAACACAAATTTACACAAACACACACACTCTCTCTCTCTTTCTCTCTCACACACACACACACAAACACATACACACACGTCAGAAAAGGGGTAAGTTGGTTAACTCCATTAGCGACATGTAATGGTTCCTATTGTACTGAGAAATAAGTGTGTATATGTGTATGTCTGTGTGTGTTTTGTAAACCCATAAACATCACTAAATGCTGACAAAGCATGACAGGGCAGATTATATGACCTGCATCTGTGCACACACCTCTTATGTACACAAACACATACACACACACTGAGACATAAGCATAGGCACACACAAACACTGAGACATAGGCATAGGCACACACAAACACACACACACTGAGACATAGGCATAGGCCTATGTGTCTCTGGTTTGCCTGCAGTTTGCAAGAGTTAAACATTAAAGCACTCTAGGACTCAAAGGGCTCTGGGTCAAAGGCACACGCACACACACACACACACACACACACACACACACACACACACACACACACACACACACACACACACACACACACACACACACACACACACACACACACACACACACACACACACACACACACACACACACACATAATAATGTTGTGTAAGTATTCATTTATGCATGTGTATACGTTTGATGCTTTGGTGTGTGTGTGTCATAACCCCCAGGGCGTCCCGCTATTGTTTTTGTGTGTGTGTTTCGCCAAGGTGTGCCACCATCAATTCTCATTAGCTGCCCCTGACCTGAATTTGGAGCAGCAAGGCTCACGGGGTTCTTTGGTGGCCACACCCATGGTGCTCCGGAACCCGCTGGTGTCTCAGGACCCACACAGGAGAGACAGACAGGCAGGCAGGGAGACAGGGAGGCAGGGAGACAGGCACTGGAGCTACGACAGACATAGAGAGGATGAAGCTTTACTTAAAACATGAATAAATCATCACAGGAGAGGACAGGAGAGACAGACAGACAGACAGAAAGAAGATGAGGCTTTCCTTAACTCAGAGCAACATGTGTATCTCCTTACACCACTACCGCATACTGTTAGTGAGAGCTGGTTACAAAATTTCAGAGAGCCTTTGAAATGATGCCTTCCAGTTCAGCTTGTTTTTGCATTTGATAAGGAGTAATACACTAATTACAATCGGCCATCATCATCATCATCATCATCACCACCATAACCATCATCATCATCATCACCATCATCACCATAACCATCATCATCAACACCACCATCATCATCCTCATCATCATCACCATCATCATCAACACCACCATCATCATCCTCATCATCATCACCATCATAATCACCATCATCACCATAACCATCATCATCATCACCATAACCATCATCACCATAACCATCATCATCATCATCCTCCTCATCCTCATCACCATCATCATCATCATCACCATCACCATCACCATCACCATAACCATCATCATCATCATCATCACCACCATCATCATCATCATCACCACCATCACCATCATCATCTGTATAATATTGTTCTACTCCCCCTGAGGCCGTGTTAATTTGAGCGATAGCTACTGCAGACATGTTGAGCTGATAGATATATTGTAACACAGTAGTACAGTAGGACTCTGTAATTGCCTTTGGTGTGATGCCCAACCAGATATGAGTCAATAACAGAAATGGACTCATGGCATGGACAGTCCAGGGCAGTGACACAAATGTTTTGCAAACTTTGCTGCGTCAGTTTGTCTGGCTGCGATTCACATTGTTTCTAGATTGTTGTGCAGTGACCATATGCATATTACCAGTAATTCATTGCAAACGACTTTGTTAAAGGATAATACCGGTATTTAACACTTTGAGTCCCTTTTCTGGCTAGAGTGGTGGACACCGAACTTTTGACGATTGGTCCCGTCTTGACTTTTCTGACTCGTTTTGACCTTTACTGCTTCAGAGTGGCTGCTTATGGGCATGCACAAACATGTCCTTGAAACAAACCTTAACGTTTGTTTTCAAAACTGTGCAACTCACCGAGTGATTAGTGGTGTTCGTTGATTATTAAAACAAATATATCGGCGCAATATATGATTTCCAGCTGTGTTATTTGCTATTGTGGAACTATTTTTTCAGACACCTCACAACCGCGTATAAACTTCCACTCAATATTTGAGCCTGAAGCATAGACAGTAAAGCAAGGTCTCGCGGAGACTACAACCAAATTTAAACAGCCCCCATTTCCGTTGGCGCAGTAATATCAAAGTGCAATGAGTCTTCCAACAGCAATGAGTCTTCCAACAGAAACTACTACTTATGTATGTCTCTCTAAATGAGTTTTTATGTTGACTAATAACCAAAGCGGGAATCGCCGTTGTGTTTTCTGCTTATGGATGTCAGGAAAATGTATTTGTATACAAGTAGGCCAATGTCTCGTCATCTTTGTGATTACAAAAAAGCCTGCTAATTTGCTACCTTCACTGATGTAACGTTAGTCTGAGACTTGTAATGTTAGCACAGGATAGGTTGAAGGTTAGTGAACGAGTGCAACAGGTTCATCATCATCAACTGATCAAGTTTAGATAAATTATATAACATGATGTGCATATAAAACAAAACGTAAATCCATGTCAGGTTTAACAGTCCCTGTTCTTGGTGACATGCTTATCAAATGAGTCCGCGATTTCATGCTATGCTTCTGGAAACTACGTTAGTTCATATCCTCATAATTTTTTAGCTGCAAGGCTCACTGTCCAGCTAAATCCCAAATAAGTGCAAGATATGCCAGTCTATTTCAATGAAATCAGTACTCAGTATCTTGTTTCCCAGCTTCTAATACAGAAATATGTGAACCATATTTATAACTTTTTGTTAGTGAAAGACTTTGAGACTGTAAGTGAGTAGGCCTATGGCCGTCTATGGGAAACATGAATATATAATTCTTAATTCTTGATTTTTAGTTATTCTTGGTTATTTGAAATGTTTCTCAAATTGCCCTTTTCTCTTAGAATTCCCAGGAATCTGGGGCATTGTTGTAGGAATTCTACTGGGGTATAGACGGTTAAGGGGACACCAGGCAAGCCTGATGCTTTTTCTCTACGAAACTCCCCCTTGCTCGGTCTGAAGCTCTTTTCCTTTTCTTTGCGTCTTCCGTCAAGGGTTTTCGCTGCTTCTTCACTGGCTCTGCCATTATACCAGGGGGGGGCAGAGACCTTTGAAGGGGCAGGGGCTCAAATTTAAAAAAAGGGCACATGGAACAAAATTTTCAGAAAACGTGTTAACTTTATTTAAAACTTAATTTTGATTACAACCCAATAGAGAATACATAGGCTACATGCAAATTATATCAAAAATATAGCTGCAAGCAGCAATGAGGGGGCCAAGCAGTTGAGCAGGAGTTGGGACTGGACTGGACTGGATTCAAAGGTCACTGAATTTATTGTGTGTCCTCAAGACCACATACCAAGTTTGGTTTAAATTGGTGAAAGTGTTGATAATTATAGCACCTCTAGTGGTCAAATCACACCAAATTAATTGTGGGTCCTTAGGATGTGTTCACGAATCAACGTACCAAGTTTGGTGCCGATACGAAAAAGTTTTCCTAATTATAGCGTCCCTAGTGGTTAAAGTACACCAAATGTATTGTGTGTCCTCAGGATCGGGTCCTGAGTCCATATACCAAGTTTGGTTTCGATACGTAAAGGCGTTGCTGAGATATGAGCTAATTTCCTATATCTCTAGCGCCACCCTAATGGACAAAGGTCACCAAATGTATTGTGTGTACTCAGGATAGGATCCCATATAAGTCCATATACCAAGTTTGGTTTCTATATGTGAAAGCATTGCTGAGATATGACCCTACTTCCTGTGATTATAGCGCCCACCTAGTGGTCAAAAGACTTGAAATTTATTGTGCGTCTTCAGGATGGGGTCTCAAGTCCATGTACCAAGTTTGGTTTCAATATGTGTAAGCATTGCTGAGATATAAGCCTACTTCCTGTGATTATAGCACCACACAGTGGTCAAAATGTACCAAATTTCTTGAGCCTCCTCCTAATTGGGTCCTGAGCACAAGTTTAGTCTTGATACGAGAAAACCTTGCTGAGATATCACTTTACTTCCTGTTTGGCGGCTTTGCCGACTATTTTAATTAGCTGTTACGGGCTAACGTTTTAGATTTGAAGACAAAAAGGGATAACTTTTTTGAGGCTTGGTCTGACGATCACCAAGTTTCGTGAAAATCTGACAAACTTTGTGACCTGTGAAAACTTTTAGGTGTTTTTGATTAAATCCAATATGGTGGCCGAATCAATTACGATGACATCACAATTTGGCTTGGGTCAGCCTATAGACCTCCAACAGTATTAACAGACCCCACTAGTACATTTTAATTCCAAACACAACAGCAGCTACAGGCCAAAACGCATTTTTCCTAATTGCAGCACCCCCTAGAGGTGAAAGGTCACCAATGTTTTTGAACATCCTCCTGATGGGGTCCTGAGTCCACGTACTACATAAGTTTGGTTATGATACATGAAATGGTTGCGGAGATTTGAGCTCACTTCCTGTTTGGCGGCTTTGCCACAAATTTCGATTGGCTGTTACGGGAGAGCTGTTTTAGTTTCGAAGACGAAAAGGGATAACTTTTGTGCGGCTTGGTCTGAAGATCATATGTACTAAGCTTCGTGAAAATCGGTCAAACTATGTGACCTGTGAAAACTTTTTAGTGTTTTGGATGAAATCCAAAATGGCGGAAAATCCATCATGGCGGAAATTGACGTCATAGGGTGTGTTGAACTTGGCTTGGTCCAAGGATTCTAACAATACCTCATTTTTGACAATCGGGTCAACGGGTCAAAAGTTACGTGCGTGAACGCATGTCCAACTTTGGCCTATTGGTGGCGCTAAAAGCTCAAAGGTGCAGTATGAAACTTGGTGAAATTAATCATGAGACTGTCCCCAATCAGTGTGCCAAATTTCACAACTTTTCACCAGACGATTCTATGGGCTGCCATTGACTTCAATGACGGAAGCGTAATAATAATAGTAAGAAAACATAGAAACACAATGGGTGCCTTCGCAGCTTGGCCCCCAATAAAACATCTTCCATCTTATTGATTAAATTCAAAGCTAATTTTAATAGACTAGAAATCTAGACGCACCCTAGCGGCAGCAAATATGTTATTGCCTAGTCTGACTGGATTATACACACGTTTGTGTGACGTCCACAAAAATGTTACCTTTGTTTTGTTAATTGTAATTTACTTTAAATATATTTTTCTGTGAATACAAGGTAATGTTTTATTTTGGAGTAACAAGGGTTGCTGAAAATACATGTAAAATGTATGCATTTAAAAAGGGTGATTTCCTTTGTTGTACTCGTTCTATACCAGCAGGGGGCAGACTTGCGGTAGCGATTTCCCTGTGGGTTGTTTGAAAATAGGCCTTTATCACGGCAGCTGAAGCAGGGCTGTTCACTTTCCTGTTGGCAGGCAAACCACAGGTGTTCCTAAAAACATTAACGAGGCCTCTGGTTGAAGTAACTGTGGCCAAATCTGAAACTTAATTAGAAACACCTGTGCTCACACTGGAACAGGGCTGTTCACTTCCTACTTCGGCTGCCGTGATAAAGGCCTATTCTCATAACTCCAGAGACTTCGAACATCAAGAAGCTGTTGCCCTGTATCATTCTTCTTTCCTGATTTTCAGGTTGGTAAAGTGTTACACAACACTAAAATAGTATGAAACCATGTTAGAATGTTAGCTAGCTACTCTGGCCAAGTAGTTTTGTGATAAGAAGGTGGTTTTGATTATGTTTGATATCCTGAAACGGAAATGCTAATTCTAAAAGATTGGAGCTAGCAAAGGACGTTGATGCATTCACTTTAATAGTACGGATTGCTATCGTGGCGCACACGTGTTCTCCCACTTTCTGGAATATGAATAGTGCTGTGGTTAATGTTAGTGCGGCTCGCGCATGAAGCCTTTTGTTAAGCCAATGTGCAAATGTGTATATGAGTTTATGTTAAGATGGTCAGTAGTTACTGTGGCCATTACATGTTTGAAGTTAACTGAACATGAAGTTGTTAATAGTGGCTCTGAGCATTTGATACAGCGAAGTGTTAAATTAGTACTGATTATAATGACATATATTGTCACATCCTGATCTTAAAAGCCAATGAATGTATTTAGATTTGCTATTGGGTTAATTAGACCATGATTTATGTATCTGATATTAAGCACAGTGTAAAAGAGAGAGACAAAGAAATATGAGAACATGTGTTTAATACTGTATAGAATATATTGCTATGGGATTTTGTATGAAAATTGCAATTGGAACTCATTCTAATGTGAACATGGATTTAACAGTAAAGATGATTAATGAAACAAAGGCACTTACTGAAAGAAAATGTGAAATAAAGATAACTCCAGAGACTTTGAACGTATCAAGAAGCTGTTGCCCTGTCTCATTCTTCTTTCCTGATTTTCAGGAGTTACTATCTGCTAGCACGGTGCCGCTACTGCGGTACCCATTACATTTGCAACAATCTCTAGCGTTTCGTTAGCCTGCCTCTGTGCTGTAAACTGATCCTGCTTCGGTCGGCGGGTAGGATACACCAGTCCCTCCAGGATTTCGCGACAACTTTTCTAAAAAATTGCGATGGAAGTTGCGGTGTTTTTAGCTGTTTGTTGCGAAGAAATTGTGGGAGAAAGTGAAAATTGCAAAAATAGTTCTTTTAATTGAGGGCATTAAGATTAGTAAGACAAAAATCACACTGATCATCTTGATGCTTATCAAAAAGGATAAGTAAAGGTAAATTGTAAGGGTTACAGAAAATCAAGGTAGGCCTACTTTATTTGTGTAAATACTTTGACTGGGGTAATTCAGAAAGCAGTATAACCTTTCGTAGAACTGTCCAGAAAAGACAGCCCCCTAAAACATGGCATATCATGTCATGTTTCAATACATTCATGTTGTAATTGGGGGCCAAGCAGCGAAGCTGCGAAGGCACCCATTGTGTTTCTATCTTTTCTTATTGGGGGCCAAGCAGCGAAGCTGCGAAGCCCCATTGTGTTTCTATGATTTCTTACTATTATTATTATTTAACATCTTTCTTCCGCCATGGGAGTCTATGGCAGCCCATAGAACCGTCTGGTAAAAAGTTGTGAAATTTGGCACACCGATTGGGGACAGTCCCATGATTAATTTCACCAAGTTTCATGTCGGCTCCTCGAGGGCTCTAGCGCCACCAACAGGCCAAAGTTGGACGTGCGTTCACGCACGTAACTTTTGACCTGTTGATCCGATTTTGAAAAATGAGGTACCGTTGGAATCCTTGGACCAAGGTGAGTTCAACGCACCCTATGACGTCATTTTCCGCCATGATGGATTTTCCGCCATTTTGGATTTCATCAAAAACACTAAAAAGTCTTCAAAGGTCACAAATTTTGTCCAATCGACACCAAATCTGACACACTTGATCTTCAGACCAAGCCTCACAAAAGTTATTCGTTTTCGTCTTCGGAACTCAAACCGTTCGCCCGTAACAGCCAATCGAAATATGTGGCGAAGCTGCCAAACAGGAAGTCAGCTCATATCTCAGCAACCCTTGCATGTATCAAAGCCAAACTTGGTGCATGGACTCAGGACCCGATCAGGGGGACGCTCAAGAAATCTGGTGACCTTTGACCTCTAGGGGGCGCTGTAATTAAGAAACATGCCTTTTGGCCTGTAGCTGCTGTTGTGCTTAGAATTAAAACGCACTAGTGGTGTCTGGTAATACTGTTGGAGGTCCTTAGGCCGACCCAGGCCAACTTGTGATGTCATCGTAATTGATTCGGCCGCCATATTGGATTTAATCAAAAACACGTACGAATTTTCGCAGGTCACAAATTTCAGCGGATCCTCACCAAAATTGGCAGAGAACATCTTCAGACCATGCCTTATCAGTGCATCGCTTTTTGGAACGATTGACAGTAGCATTCGGCTGTAACAGCCAATCGAAACTTGCGGCGAAGCGGCCAAACAGGAAGTGAGCACATATCTCAGCAACCCTGCCATGTATCATCACCAAACTTACTACATATGTTCATGACCCCATTAGGAGGACGCTCAAGAAATTTGGTGACCTTTGACCTGTAGGGGGTGCTGCAATTAGCAATGTTGCATTTTGATCTGTAGTTGCGATGTGTTTTATCGATCTTTTATTTTTGGATGTGAAACAGATGACAACATATTCCATCCAGTCATTCTAATGCGTGCATGGTAGGGTGGGGCGGGCAGGGGTGATTAGGTGGGGGGCTGGCTGGCGGAGGCGGTGGCAGTACTCAGCCCTGTTTCAGCCCTACAAAATCAGTTATGTTTGATGTGACACTTGTTGAAAGTGTTGATCGCGAGTGTCTGCTGAGTTCTATCTTGTCGCCGTGGCTACTCCGGCCTATACTGCTTGGCCCCCTCATTGCTGCTTGCAGCTATATTTATTATGCAACTTTCTTCCGCCATGGAAGTCAATGGCAGCCCATAGAACCGTCTGGTAAAAAGTTGTGAAATTTGGCACACTGATTAGAGACAGTCCCATGATTAATGTCACCAAGTTTCATGATGGCACCTCAAGCACTCTAGCGCCACCAACAGGCCAAATTTGGACGTGCGTTCACGCAAGTAACTTTTGACCCGTTTGCCTGATTGTCAAAAATGAGGTATCGTTGGAATTCTTGGACCAAGCCGAGTTCAACGCACCCTATGACGTCATTTTCCGCCATGATGGATTTTCCGCCATATTGGATTTTATCGAAAGTGAAACTAAAGTTTCACGCCTCACATAGTTTGTCCGATTTTAACGAAACTTAATACATATGATCTTCAGACCAATCCGCACAAAAGTTATCGATTTTTGTCTTCGGAACTAAAACCGTTCGCCCGTAACAACCAATCGAAATATGTGGCGAAGCCGCCAAACAGGAAGTGAGCTCATATCTCAGCAACCCTTTCATCTATCATAACCAAACTTAGTACATGGACTTATGACCCCATCTGTAGAGCACTCAAGAAATCTGGTGACCTTTGACCTCTAGGGGGCGCTGTAATTAAGAAACATGCCTTTTGGCCTGTAGCAGCAGTTGTGCTTAGAATTAAAACGCACTAGTGGTGTCTAGTACTACTGTTGATGGTCCTTAGGCCGACCCAGGCCAACTTGTGATGTCATCGTAATTGATTCGGCCGCCATATTGGATTTAATCAAAAACACGAACAAGTTTTCACAGTTCACAAATTTCATCTGATTTTCACCAAAATTGGCACAGACCATCCTCAGACCATGCCTTATCACTGCTTAATTTTCTGGAATTATTGACAGAAGCATTGGCCCATAACGGGCAATCGAAATTTGCTGTGAAGCCGCCAAACAGGAAATGAGCTCATATCTCAGCAACGCTTTCATGTATCAAAACCAAACATAGTACATGCACCTTTGAGCCCATCGGGAGGACACTCAAGAAATCTGGTGACCTTTGACCTCTAGGGGGCTCTGTAATTGACAAAAATGCATTTTGGCCAGTAGTTGCTAATGTGCATTATTCTGCAATGGAAGTCAATGGCAGCCCATAGAACCGTCTGGTAAAAAGTTATACAATTTTGCACACTGATTGGGGACAGCCCAATAATTAATTTCACCAAGTTTCATGCCGGTACCTCAAACGCTGTAGCGCCACCAACAGGCCAAAGTTGGACGTGTGTTCACAGACTTAACTTTTGACCTGTTGACCCGAATGGCAAAATGAGGTATCATTGGAATCCTTGGGCCAAGCCGAGTTCAACACACCCTATGACGTCAATTCTTGACCTCTATGTTTAAATCACAGCAAGTGTGATCATATCTCAGTCAATCTTTTATTTTTGATGTGAAACTGATGACAGCAAGTTCCATCTACTGTAGTTCATTCTAATGTGTGCGTGCAAGGGTGGGACGGGGTGGGATGGGCAGGGGCAGTTGCGGCGGTGGGCTGGCTGGGGGAGGGGGCGGCGACACTCAGCCCTGGTTCAGCCCCACAAAATCAGTTATGTTTTGATGTGAAACTTGACCTTGTAACTCAGCCAATCTTGGGTTGTATGCAGGCTTGGAATTTCACGATTCTGGGGGCAAGGCCACTTGGCCTTCAGTTGGGCATATTTGGTGGGGGGCACAAAGGCCACATGTCAGGGCACCAAGGCCAAAGTAGACTATAGCATATAAAAATGATCAAAGCTATAGCATATAAAAATGATCAAAGTTGTATTTAGTCTATTCACTGCAGTAGACCTGCATCACTGTATGAAACATGACAAAAACATGAAAAATGACATATTACATAGAACTGTAAATCTTCTGATCATCTAATAATTACAGATATCTAGGCTACATATAACAGTTATTTTATATTTGGCCTGCTATGAAATCATGTATTGAACAATTTAAGCACAGCTCAGCTTTAAGAAACTCAAATAGCCTAGATGCATGCTTAGCATTTTGTGATCATTAAGGCTACTTTCACAAACTGTTAGTCAGTTGTCCTCTGATTTACCAATATCTAGGCGATATTTGTAACATTTATTTTGTATTTGGCCCATTATGAAATCATGTGGAACAATTTAAACACATTGTAAAACTTAAAGCCCAAATTTGGAGACATCCATGCATGTCTAAATTTACTGCAAATTCGAAACTGGATTACTCTGGAACAGCTAACTGTACAGGGGACTGTTTTACACCTTTGTGTTCGGTAAGGTCTGCTGTTTATTCTTATATATGGTTTGTCATGTGTTAAAAGAAGGGTTCGTGAAGTATTCCACCGATATGAATGGGTAGGGAGATCATGGGCCATAAAACCTTCAGTAGAATGTATGATTAAATTGAATTATATTATTTACTTTTTATCGCAAACCGCTCAACACAGCAATTATCGGCTAACATCGTTTAAAAGCTGAGAAAAAGCTCTTTCATGTGATACTTGTGATGTCTGTGTGATGATGAGTAGACTACTTGAAAGTAGTTAAACTGAGAAGAATGGGTGAATTTGGACGACTTTCTTTCTTGCACTGTCACTTTCTCCACTGCGTAAAAGACTAAATTAATTTGGCGCTTGTGAATGCTAAGATTATTTTGACAGGCCACAGGCTAAATAAAAATCGCTATTAGTAGGACGCAAAGCAGAATATTGAAAGAAGGGGGCACCAAGGCCACCGTGGCCTGTAAACCTCTGATTTTCAAAGGGGCATCACGGCCAACGCAAGGGGCGTGAAATTCCTACCCTGGTTGTATGGCATGGAACTTGCTGTGACTGCTTAACGCTATATGTCTGATGCAACGGCATTGACTTACATGGCAAATCTTTTCTGCTAAACTCTCTGCTTGGTCCCCTCATTGCTGCTTGCAGCTATATTTCATATTAAGTTCATATATTTGTAATAATTAATATTCTGTGACTTGCATAATTACTAATAGCCAACTAAGTATCTAGTAATTTTATATTGATTTAAACTATTAGACTACACTTTTCTTTTAATGTTATTACATTGGTGGTGTGTACGTCTAATTGACTGCCTGCCACTTTAAGGACGTGAGAGTAGCGTAATTACATTTCTAAGTGGATTGCTACGAGTGGAAATAACTTTTTGCATAGTGCATTACGATATGAGGATGGAATTCGGCATGTTTCTATGTCATTAGTTAAAATAAATGTTAAAAAATAACTCGAATGAAATCATTCTTGGATCACAGAAGAGGTAAATGTCTTGCAATGTTATTAATTTCTATGATTTTGGTAGCACTACACAACTGAGCCCACAAGCTAGCAAACATGACACGAGCTAAAAGACATCTCCGGGTGTAAACGTTGCCTTAATTAACTTACTTTCATAGCCTAGGTAGGTTAGCAACACCAGGTTGAGAGATGCGCAAGTAAAGCAGATCATTAACGTTAGCCTTCTATTTATTGTCATTAAAACTGCAGAGGAGTGAACATAGGGCAGTCTCTGGTGTCTGCAGAAGTGATGTGGCATCTGACTTAATATTCTGCACGAGGGACTGGTGGTAGGTGAAATTTCACGGGGAAACCATGCTGATTGGTCAAATTTGCGAAAAAGTTGCGGTGTTTGGAAAAAATTGCGGGGTCGCCCAGAATTCACGAGGATTTGCTAAATTTGCGTTAATTGCTGCGATCGCAACATCGCGAATTCCTGGAGGGACTGATACACCGAACTTGCAAGTGGGATATTCTTCCTACAGGCAGTAGGGGCAGGCGAGAGAGCCTTCATTCGCCCCATAATGAGTCATTTAACCATATACCGACTTACGAAGATGATTAATTAACACGAAAACGTTGCCTGGTGTCCCTTTAACATAAAAAGTTAACTTAGAACAGTAAACAGTAATAAATATTTTCACTCTAAATATTTGGCCCTGGCACAAATGACCAGCTAACATCATTTCAGTGTAATCCTATCATCAGAACAGAGAAAAGTGTAAACAAGTACTTTATTTCAGTGTAATCCTATAATCAGCACAGGGAAAAGTGTAAACAAGTACTTGTCATCTGAAATCACTCACTCATTCTGCCTGGATTATAATAGCCGACTGATTGCTATGAATAGAGGGAAGATGTGCTAACAATCACGTGTTTTCTTGTGTCAGCAATGGTTCCCCCCAAAGACACATGCAGCAATGGTTCCCCCCAAAGACACGCAGCTGAACTTCTCATCATAGTTCTTCAGCATGCATGTTACACAGAGAAAGAACAATCCAAAAATAATGAAGCAGCAAAGTTTGTGAAACAAAAAAAAAATTCTGTCACTGCCAGAACTGATAGAGAGAGAGAGAAAGAGAAGCAGAGAGCGTGAGAGTGAGAGAAAGAGAGAAGCAGAGAGCGTGAGAGAGAGAAAGAGAGAGAAGCAGAGAGCATGAGAGAAAGAGAGAGAGAGAAGCAGAGCGTGAGAGAGAAGCAGAGTGCGTGAGAGAGAAAGAAGCAGAGTGTGTGTGAGAGAAGAGGGCGAAGCCAGAGAGCTGAGGAGTAATATGTAACCTGTTCAATCATCTTGTTTGTCCATGAATGTAAAACACTAAAGACTGTAATGATTTTAAAGCCTATTATAATGTGCCCAGTCTATCATCCAGCATACACACACACAGACTGGCCCCTCATATCCATAACATCTCTTTGCCTTATCATGTCCATGCCTTTCTTGCTGTGTCAAGATAAGATGAGTGTTAAGTGTAGGGATGTAACGATTACCGGTATAATGGTAAACCGCGATAAAAAATGTTGACGATAATAATTACCGTTTTCATTTCAAACATGATTATCACTGTTGATTACCGCGGTGTGGAAACCGTGTGTTTAATCCTTCCCAGCTTCATCCGAGCCTGCTTTTGACATACAGTAGGCCTGGTACAATGGAACAAAACTGGTACCCTACGGATTCTGTTGTCTAATTGATGGTTTTAACTACGATTTGGATTAGGCTACACCTGATTTTAAAAGGCGGAACTTTTTCACCGCAAAATGTGCACTGTATCATGTAGCCACTCTGCGTCTTTTTATGTTCACGTCCACATTAAATCCATTCCACTCACATTATCAGGAGAATACAGTAGCCTGAAGTTTTATTTTGAACGCTTACTTTGGTCTCACTCATTGCATCCAAATAACAGAAATAGCAAACTCCAAGTTATGGTAGGGTAAGCCACTAGAAACTATTTCAGCTTGTGTAGGTCTAGCAGTGCTTTCTGAACATATTGAACACACTTCAATATGAAATACCGCGATAATACCGGAAATCGTGAGGTTACATTTTCATACCGTTACATCCCTAGTTGAGTGTTGGGTGAAACTGCATCATGTGATGTTGCGCTATAAAACACTATGCAAACGACCTTCCTATCACGCAGTCAAGAAGCGTTATTACTACAAGTTTCAACGTCTGATCACTTACTGTGGAAAGGGCATGAATGAAACTGAGCATGGAACTGCATGGCTGTTTTACAACGGTCTCAACTCGGGCTAAATGTCAGACTGTGTCAACACAACACTAGTATTTTACATGGATGCTCCAAAAATGCTATTGGTGATCTTCACAGAAGACCTGCTATTAGGAATGCCATTGTCGAGGGTAGGACAAAAGATTATGTTGTGCTGGACAAAAATAAGAAGCAATTGTTTTATTTACTGACAGATCTCAGGCTGAAGGCAGTTTCGCTGAATGTACCATAATTTTTGAAGCATGTAGTTATTTGCTGAAGCTTTCAGAAAGATACATGATTCTTTTTGAAACTTTGAAAGATGTCATTATCAAAAGACTGAAACAGTGGTCCATGTAGCCTAATTGAGGGGCTTACGGTGCTATACTGTGGAAAGTGTGTCTGAATAAAATGGGGCCAGGGCTGGGAAGGGTGGTGGCTGTGTCCACACAGACCTCTACATAACAAGAGGTAAGGTCACCAAGTCCATCTGCACAGATATGATCCAACACACACACACTCCACTACTGACCACTTCTCCATCCACACACACACACACCATGGACAACTGTATTCCCATGCGCACCGGCACGTGAGCTGAGCTCTGAGCGTGTAATTTTGACCTATAGACTAAAGGATCCTAGTTGGTGTACGATGTGAGCAGTTAGTGTTCATTAGCAGGGATGAGCCAGCCATCCGTGCCCTGAACTCCTGCCCCTTCTGCCTACTGCTCCACTCATTTCCCCCAGTTTGGAAACTACTGCTGTGGTACTTCACTGGCACTGCAAACACACTTCCACCAACATGTTCTGAATGTACACATGGCTTTTCACACTGACTTGTAAGATGAACACAGCCAATAACACAATACTACTACTGCCAGGCAGATTCATGCAGCGTCATGCAACTGACTAGACAAACCATATCGAGTAGAAGTCAGAGACACGTAAACAAGTGTTCCGCAGCCCTTTAAATAACGAGTGGAAGTCACAAGTGTGGCAACACTGAATGCTAACTTTGCGAGATTATTTATGAGCAGAGACGAATTTTAGAATCAGGATTATTGATGTACAGTATCGTTCAAACTTCAGAGATAGAGAGAGGAAAAAGCAGTTTTACCTGAGTCCACGCAGCAAAGTGTGTGTGTGTGTGTCCTGAATCCACGCAGCAAAGTGTGTGTGTGTGTGTCCTGAGTCCACGCAGCAGAGTGTGTGTGTGTGTGTGTCCTGAGTCCACGCAGCAGAGTGTGTGTGTTTGTGTCCTGAGTCCATGCGGCAGTGTGTGTGAGTCTGGAGAACAGAGCTCAGAACTCCAAATGGGACTTTGATCATGGGTAAGTCTTATCTTCCCTTTTGCACACACACACATACACAAATGCCTGTGCTCACACACACACACACACAGACACACACACACCGTTCTACACACACATCAGTTCTAATCAGTAACCCATCATGCCATGTGGGGCGTATTGATCTAGTTAGCAGATGACCCCCCAACTGCCCCCCACCCTCCTGATTTGTGCCCCACCCCAAAGTGAGCATCACTCAGAATGTGTGTGTGTGTGTGTGGGGGGGTTCTGTGTTGATTTCTGAAGTTCAGGGGATGTGTGTGTGTGTGTGTGTGTGTGTGTTGCTCAGCAGTGGTGTGTTCAGCTGGACTGAGAGCAACCCCTGTGGTTAAACACACCGCACGCTGGGAACTGAATTCACAAAGGGCCTACTAATGAACCTGTGTGTGGGGGGAAAAGAAAGAGAAAGAGAGAGAATAAAAAGAACGAGAGAGAATGTGTGAATTGGGGATAGAAACAGAAAAAAGAAGTGTGAGTCTGCGATAGAGAGCTGAGACAGAGGGGACGCTGAGGGAGAGAGTATATGAGAGAGAAAGTGTGTGTGTGTGTATGAGAGAGAGTGTGTGTGAGAGAGAGAGAGTATATGTGTGTGAGAGAGAGTGTGTGTGTGTGTGTATGAGAGAGAGAGAGAGTGTGAGTGTATGTGTGTGTGTGAGAGAGAAGTGTTTGTGTGAGAGAAAGAAGTGTGTGTGTGTGAGGATGAGGGAGAGAGTGTGTGTGTGAGAGAGATAAGTGTGTGTCTGTGAGAGAGGATGAAGAGAGAGAGTGTGTGTGTTTTGAGTGTATGTGTGTGTGTGAGAGAGGATGAAGGAGAGAGTGTGTGTGTGTGTGTGTTTGAGAGAAAAAGAGTGTGTGTGTTTTGAGAGAGAGAGAGTGTGTGTGTGTGAGAGAGAAAGAAAGAAGTCTGTGTGTGTAAGAGAGAGAGAAGTGCTCTGAGGTTAGCTTCAGTCTTCCGGCTCTAGTTGTATGTCAGGTATGTGTGTGTGTGTGTGTGTGTGTGTGTGTGCTCTGGCTCTAGTTGTATGCTGTGTGTTCCTCCCTGCCTCGCTCTCCTCTCCTGTCAGTATAATTTAAGGAGGTATAATTTAGTGAGTCCTAGGACACTACTGCAGCTGCACGCCAGCAGGTGTCCACACACACACACACACACGTGCGCCAGATAAAGGTATCTGAGAGAGAATGGCTCAAACCTTGTCCTTGCCCCTACTATCCAAAATGTTATGTTTTTGTCCTCCGTTTCCACTGAAGTCAACATGCTTTTTCTGCTGAAGAAAACTAAACCGATGACCTGTACAGTTCAGCTATTTTAAATGAATCAGACAGACCAGCACACTGACACAATAAAAACATATATTTTGTATCAGTGAGGTAATGTTTGCTTTCTAGAAAATATTCAGTCCTCAAAAACAGACCTTTTCTTTAAAGCAACCCGACACAAGGCAGTTCTTGTACCTTAAAATAGTCTCCAAACCCATTCTCATGATACTGACTAATAAAGAGAATGATGTCTTTGACATTGTGTGATATTGTAACATTGCTGATCAAGTACTGTAGGACCCTTTTAGTGCGTTTTTGACTGACTGGGCACCATCTTAGCACAAAATGGCGTTGAATATTGACACCAAGGAGCATAGATTCCATTGTGTTCCTTTAAAGGTATACTATGCAGTTTCAGGTATTTTTGGCAACTGTAGAGCTCCCCCTAGAGTCGCAATATATTTATAGTTTATATTTTACTCTGCCTACTTCTTGTGGCTTGTTCAATGAAAATGCTTTTGTTGTGGAGGTGAAGGATTAACAGGCAAAAAGTATGTCCAAAGAGCTATATCTCCAAAGTAAGTTTCATATATCTGAGATGGCTGGTTACAAGGTAATGTTTACATGAACAATTCCCTATTATACGTTTGTTTACTATCAAATTGGCTTTGTAAGGGTTATATTAAGGTGAAAATCCTGCATAGTGTACCTTTAATAGAACTGATCCCCCACACACACCCCTATAGAAGCAAACATAAAATCAAACAGCATGGCGGCTCATTTACATGGAGAGAGAAAACATGATTTAGCTGTTGTTTCTTTATGAATCATCTACATTTAGACAAGGCATTGTAGGGTACTTCACACACACTGGTCATTTGAAGAACAAGAGCAAAGATAATTGAACCTCCTTAAAGTGCAAGATGAAGCGCAAGAAATTAACATTCAAACAAAATAGTGAACAAACTAATATGTAGTCCGACCGAAACACCAACAATAATTTAATTGATTATTTAATCGATTGGTAAAAATCAAGGTAAAATTATATATAAAAAATAAGACCACTAACTAAAATATGATCAAAAGCATTGATTGAATTGCTGATTGAGTGCATGGTGCATTAGTGGCTAATTTAGCTGCTAGCTTGGCTGCTATGGCGCATTAGCAGCTGATTTTCCTGATCGCTCCAGGTGGGACACTCCTGCTTCAGAGAGTAAAACTCCTATACTGTATATTATATGTAAAACTCCTATATATCCCATACTTTGTTTCTACTATTCACTAGAAATGAACTGATTCTAATTAGCACTACTCCTCAGCCAGGTAGGTCAGATAATTAATGAAATGACCTGTGTTAGGTACACAGGTAGAACCAACACATGGTAAGTCGTTTACTTTCTGAAGCCAGCGTTTTCCACCTCTAGTTTGAAGCCTGTTACTCAGGTGTGCTCAGGTGTGAAGCACAGTGGCAGGAAGTGATGTGTCTGTAGCGGAATGGTGTGGGTGTGTGTCCGTTACACGTCAGGTAGACGACACGCTCATCCCACAAGACCTCTTGACACAGAGGACACACCCCCTCCACCTGCAGGACTCCGCCCTCCACAATCCACCTGGGGATGGAGAGATGGTCGGTCAGCTTACCTGGCCTCAGGTGACCACAGCTGAGACACACACCATCTAAACTCTTCCACGCACACATATATACACACACACACACACACACAAATACACACACACACAAGTAGTATATTATCATGAACTATCTGTCAAAATAAGCCCCGCCCCCTGAAATGTCATAAATCACGTCATAACCACGCCTCCTTTTTATGCAAATTAGCCATGTGGTTGTCACCACGTGTTGTTTGTTATTGTTATTGTTTTGTGAGTCATGTGACAGTCATGTGACTGGTGTCAAACCCCTGGGCAGCCATATTGGATGTAATGTCATGTGACAGTCATGTGCCTGATGTCATACCCCTGGGCGGCCATATTGGCCCCCAAACCCCCATGTGTGTTTTGTGGATAATGGGGGATCAGATAAACTTTGTAAGAGTTGTATATGTTTAGTGGTAAATGGGGCTAAATACAAAGTGTGCTGCTAGGATGGCCGAGTGGTTAAGGCGTTGGACTTAAGAACCAATGGATGTTTGCATCCTCGTGGGTTCGATCCCCACTCCTAGCAACTATATTAATGGCTGAGTGTAGTATGAAGTTTACTTTTATTTTTTGATAAGTCCTAGAGATGTTGAGAGATATGGATTAAAAAATAATTTTTTAAAAAAGTTTAATTTGGTTAGCATATTGCTAGACGCTTTGGCTAAAAAGGTGTCGGCCAAATCCGATGTACTGTAATTTTTATAACTAGAATCATGGGGTCGTGTGTGTGACCAAATGGGTCTATGTCTGGAGGAGGGTTGGGTCTATGCCCGGAGGAGGTGTTGGGCCCGGACATGTCTCTGAGTTTATTGTTTGAAGTCCCTTTCATGTGTCTTATCAAACAGATGGCTCGGCTCAGGCGTGCTGTTTAACTGACTACAATCACAATGGTTAATTATGTATGTATGTATTGGGGGTCTATGATTCCCCCACACTTTGTAGAGGAGGTGTTGGGTCCGGACATGTCTCTGAGTTTATTGTTTGAAGACCCTTTCATGTATGCTCCATATAGAGGGCTAGACGCTGTCGTCCTGTTTAACTGATTACATACACAAATGTATCTGTGAGAACTGTATATGGCTAGTGACAACTGTATGCATGCACATTAGAGTCATTATAATGATGTGTTTTGGTTGTGCTAGGTAGCCATGTGTCTGCCCTGATGTTGCTAACTACTCTGCATAGGGGGATGTAAGCAGTTAGTGTATGGGGGTTAGGATCAAACAATTAAACGGGTGATGGCCGGAACCGGAGACTTGCTGTCTGATGTTGCTAGCTACTATTCATATGGGGATGTAAGCAGTTAGTGTATGGGGCTTAGGATCAAACAATTAAACGGGGATGCTGGTTAGAACCGGAGACTTGGTGTCTGATATTGCCAACTACTATGCATATCAGGATGTAAGTAGTTAGTGTATTGGACAAAGGATCAAACAATTAAAAACGTATTGGCAGGGGGTGGCGACTGTCTGGATCTGCATTTGTAATAAGGCCTATGGCATACAGTAGGCGGCGTGATGAGGGTCGTGGTCAATGTTCCGTTGACCAATTGAAGGCCTGGGGGCCAAACCTTCAAACTAATGTAATGACATATTACCGGCCTACATTTTGAATGGTCAGCCCCTAAGGTTTAAAAATCCCTGTTAGAACATTCTGCCAGGTATTCATCAGTCTTCATCATTGACTTGTCTGTAGTCAGAAGATAGCTGTGCAGCATGGACCTCAGTACATGTGAGTATGTATTTGCATTAAGATCTATTTACCCTTACTGTCAATGGTTGTCTATAACATACATGGAATACTTTAATTGCCATTAACACATTTTTGTTTTTTTGTTTTTGTTTTTAACAGTTTGTCAATCCTTGGTGGTTCATTGAATACAACTGGTGATCCTATAGCATCTAATGTTAGACCCGGATATCTAAGCCTACTTTGTAAGTACCCCCAAGCTAAATATTACCTTGTGTGGAGATTTGTATTTCTTTATTCCTGTTTCCTATTCTTTTTATTAGTAGGCTATTTGTTAATAGTGTATTCTGATTGTTTCTACATTTTCAGTGCATGGTGATATACTTGACAAGGCAGAGGGTGATTGTGCTTCTGAAGGTATGGTTTCCCTGGAGTTTACTGCTTGATATCGTGTCTTAATCTAAAAGTGTTTCTTTTTATATATACACATTCAATATCCATCCTATTTCATAGCCACGAGACCGGTTCTATCTGATGATAATCAGGTCATCAGAGACTCCGACACAACAGAGTCCATTCTGCCTGGCGAACACGAATTGGATATACCGATCGGGGTGTCTGAAGTGGAGGACACATCGAGTAGGCCTACCCCCACGGAGTCTACAGACGCTACAGCGGGGGTATCATCCGACGTCTGTATCTATCACAAAGCAACTGAGAAGCGTCGTCATTGCGATGTTGAAGAAGATCTAACCGAAACTAAGGGGTCTGCTAAGCGGTTATATCTGGGTGTTCAAGAAACGATTGGTAAGTTGAAATTCACCAATATCTGTTTATGATCAAATAAAACATGTGCTAGGCGCTCCCATAGTAGGCTAATGTGTTCGCTATCATTTACAGATCTGACTACAACGGATGACGCTATAGCCCTTGGAGACGCATCTATCAACAACGGGGTTGCTTATTCAAAGGACTATCGACCTATTGTCAAGACTCAATCAGAGGATATCAACCGAGCGGATTTATGGACTGATACACAACTTGAAACATGGGATATTAATGGAACGGATTTTGATGACATATCTGTTCATAAAAGGTCAGTTTTAACGGTTGTTGATGACTTGGGGTCGGCTGGGCCCTCTGTAAGTAATGCAGTGTGTGATGTAAACTCAGGTCACTATAAGTACACAGATGCAGAATCAGCCTTGGATACTGTTGTGTTGATGCTAAATGATGCTAAGCCAAAATGTGGTGAGCGCGTTTAAATACACACATGACTCGCGTAGTGCTACCGGTGTAGTAGATCCATGCGGCAATGCATTAGATCTGGTTGTTGGTGCTATGAAAATTCTGCATGAGGTCTGCAGAGATAATCACGTCGCTACCAAGAATCATGCGAAGAATTTCGCAGTTGTTATGGATGGTATACAGAGCAGGGATGATACTTTTATGTTGATCTAGACTTTGTTAAAAACCCTATTATGATAGATTGTCTAAGGGCTTTTTTGTTTTGATTTGTAGCCTTTAGGTTTCTTTTTCTATTGATGTTTTATTTTTAATTATTTTTTATACTAGTTATGATTGTGCGTGTGGTAGGCTAAATATGCGTAATTTAGTTTTAAAAAGTCTTGAATAATTTGCTGAGTAATCACAGAGTAGCAACAATGCCGCCACATAAACACGCTAGAAATGATGAATCAAACAGCGGGGGTGACGACAACGAGCCGTCTGATAAACGTACAAGAGATGGCTACCCTGACAGTGTTAACACTCTACAAACAATGGTTGCTCAGCTTGAAAGCCAAGCTGCTAGATTCGTACAAAACATTGACCGGGACAATCCTATTATCAAGCGCATGAAACAGAATTTGGATACATATCACAGGAGATGCATAGATTCAAACACCACACAGCCATCCATTAGTCAGAGACCAATTCATGACACTATTAACATCGACCATCCTTACTTTCAGACAAATAATGTTACACATGGGCCACTCCCAACAGATACACCAGTTGATGGGCCCTCAGTATGCATGGATGTGTTAGCTGGAGGTTCTGGGGTGCAAAAAGGCACTGGTGGTGATATGCATGACAGGGTTCCCACAGTAAGCATGGATGTACAACCTGGCGGGTCTGGGTTGCAAACAGGTACTGGCGGTGATGTACATGATAGGTCTCCTACAGCTATTTTACAAGATGAGCCCTCGGCGAGTGTGGATGTGACTCCTGGCCGTTCTGGTGTACAGCCCTGTGACGGTGGCAATGTTGGACATGACATTAGCGAATGAGGGAGGTGTTGTTGGTGATTACAGAGTTATAGCCAGGCCCCGTTTCAACAGTATGGAACTAAGTAGGCCGCTAAATTTTAGGGGCTTGCGTGATACTGACATGGCTTCATACATAGAACACTTTACGCTATCTTGAGCGATATTGTGGATTTCTCAAGGAGATTAGGTGGGAAAATGCAGTTATCAACATTGTGTTAAGGGGTGAAAGTCTTACTACCGCTGTACAGGCTAAATTGACAAATGAAAATGGTTATGCTTTGGACCGGTTGATTGAAGCTATTGAGAAGGTGTTACAGAGTAACACGATGCTCTTGACCGATCTGGAGTCTGGATCTCCTCGTCTCTATAGTGCGTAGTGGAAACGGTGGTGGTTATAGAAAACTCAAGGATTTGGCTCATGATGAGGTCATCAGGAAGAAAAAAATGTGTCTGTTCACACCTGTTAATGACTCAAACAATGACTGTTTAGCTATTTGTCTGGCTCATTTTTTGGACCCTGATGCCACATCCGATAGATTATTGGAGCTGGGGGCTGACATGCATGAGCATGCGGGTTTCACACCCCAGCAGCAAATAGGTTTTGCTGATGTGCCCGTGTTTGAGGACTTGTATGATGTTAAAATAGTGGTCTTTTACCGAACCCCCCTACATGAGTTGGTGACGTATCAGACTAGGGTGACGCCCAACCCTAAGAAAACTGTTTATCTGTGCCTCCATGACAATCATTACCACCGGTTTTTGCCCCAATACATTCCTGGGGAAGGTCACTTTTGTGGTTTTGCTACGTGGCTACAGTAGTAAGCGTGATCACGCGATGTAAATACAACTGTGATGTATGCAACGATGTAAATTGCCACAAAAATAAAGGACCGTCAGTATGCCGTGATTGTATGCGATACTGCAAATCAGCTTACTGCCATTCCAGACACAAACAACCTAAAGCCCACTGGGGTTATAGGCAGAATGGTGGTCCCATGTGATGTCACTAAGTACTGCAAAAGTGTAACAGACGATATCATGTTAGCATGAATAAGAAAAACCCCACAGATGCTCACCCATGCGTTGTCCTCACTGTAAAGCCAATTTGGTGCCTGGTGATAACCATAGCTGTTTCATTCAACCCTTCAAGCCGGAAGAGACAGAG
Source organism: Alosa alosa (assembly GCF_017589495.1). Taxonomy (NCBI): domain Eukaryota; kingdom Metazoa; phylum Chordata; class Actinopteri; order Clupeiformes; family Clupeidae; genus Alosa; species Alosa alosa. The sequence goes on along the minus strand of NC_063205.1, from coordinate 30,347,052 downwards.
CCCAAGTATATCTTTTTCGATTTAGAAACACGATTTGAAAATGGTAAACACCAGGCTAATTTTGCTGCTGCCATGACTTTCAAAGGGGGATCTTTTGAGGCCGAGGGTAGTAGTTGCGTGTTTGTGATGTTGAGCCACTTCAGACGGTCTACATATAAAGGGCTACACATGGATGGCCCACAATGCATCAGGGTTTGATAATATCATTTTACTGGAGCATTTCACCAAGCTAGGGGTTCGCCCAAAATAATCATGACTGGATGCAGATTAATTTTCATGTATGATGAGGTCTTTAAACAGCGGTTCATTGACAGCTATTCGATTTCATCCCCATGCGTTTGGCTAAGACAACTGCGGCCTTAAATCTGAACACCGGTGAGAAAGGGTACTTCCCACACAAATTTAACACAGCAGTGAACAACTACTATAGGGGCCCCTATCCAGACCGTGAGTACTATGGAGTGCGACACCATGTCCAATAAAGACAGAGCTGACTTTGACACATGGTATAGCGAAGCATCAAAGGCGTATTTGATTTTCAGAAAGAGCTACGATCCTACACACAAAGAGGCGCACTATTAACCAGAAAGGTGGATTTCTCCTGCCCCTCTTGAGTGTTGCTCTGCCGTTCATAACCAGTCTGTTTACATCAAGACAGAGTTAGAAGTAATGGATGCGCTGAGAAAATGTATCTGGCACCACAAAGACAATTGGACCGTTTAAAAATGATGTCGTAACTACCCCACTAAGCCAGTCTGTTGAAAACGAGTTGGAAGTAGCTATGAAAAATGTTTTGAGTAAAACACACCTGACCCCTCATGAGAAGGCCCTGCATTATCGTCATTATTACAGAGATATTTGGCCCCTGGTTAAACAGGGGGACTTTGAGCGAACACACTGACACTGGGTTTACCACTGCAGTCATCATCCGATGATGTGTCACAAGAGCAGTACAGGCTACGCCCCCACTTTTGAGAACAATCAGGTAGCCTCTGAGGTTT